>NW_022980479.1:0-3854 GCF_902652985.1 Pecten maximus
TTTTTCCCCCACCCCCTTTTTTTTACCCCGTCCCCTTTGCCCCTTTAAATCCTCCCTCGGGAAATCCCCCGCCTTTCCCGGACTCGACTGTGCGAAACACAACTTGATTTGAAAGCCTACTCTGTACCAGCCGATTGGACTTTGTTGTCCCCGCCGTTTGTCTACTGCCCCGTTGCCCTGTCTGTCTACTAACACCCTGTGATCCCTGTCGAGTCATCCGTGTCTGTTGATATCTCGACTCGCCTCCTGTTTGGTATCCAGTCGACATTTGCCGACTCTGAGGCTGCCCTGACCTCTTTGACCCCTGACGAGCCGACGGGTCATTTTTGGTTGACTTTGCTGCACCGGAAACACGGGTTGTGGTGCCTTGTTGGCGTGACGTCATATTTGACAGGTTTTTGACAGTAGATGAGTCGTATGTGTGGTGTTAAAATGTTTATGTAACGTCATAACTAAAAAACGTGATATCGGAAAAACGTTTTGGAAAAATAGTCGTTTTATGATAAAAAATACTTCTGAGTTAGGTGACAAAGCCTCGTAGTCCCTTGATACTTTCTGTGCAGTATTCTGGAAGTTTTGATAAATGTATCCATCACCAATATGTTTTCCAGTGCTTCTCTCGCCACACTCAATCACTTAGAGTAACAGAAGAGACTTGTGTTCTGTGGTGCTATACAGTAATCCAGTGTCGAAGTTTATAACGGATAGCATTGGTTCATAACACACCACAATGCATCTCGCCAAAACACAACAATACTTGTATATCGATGGAATAAATCTACAAACACACACGGGTCACCCAACAATTACACACAAGTACGATGATATAGCCAGAGGTATGACGTTTTGTTTCATCAAGAGTTCTTTCGTTGAACAGGCGCAAATAACCAAACCACTCTTTGCATAAATGAGAAATGTATCCTTACATTTCTAACAGAAACTATAAGATCGTTCCTGTGTCGATTTACAAACAACACAATACTCCATTTTCGACAACACGAATCGGAGATTAAGCGGATTACCCGTAAATTAATAAACGTCATAATAACAAACGTGTATTGGATCTTTGGATTAACATTGTCCCGCGACCTGACAAGGTCAGACTCGGCGGTAATCCGGGAATACACAGGAGATTACTACTATAATAATCAGAAACCATGCCCCTACGTTGGTAATTAGCCAGCCATATGATTGTTGACGCTAAGTGTTTTCCAGATTTTGTCAAATACTCGAAAAGGGCGAACGTTAAATTCATTTTTTTCATGAGTTCGGTCACGGTGGCTCACAATGAAGCGACTCAAAAGCGCCATTTTATTTTCTGTTGGTCGTTGTGAAAAAATGTGGTTGTTCATGCACAATTAATGCGCTTTTTCTGTTGTCCTGATGGCAAACACATCCTTAACTTTAAAAAAAAAACAACGAGAAAAGGCGATGTCTATCGAAACCTGTATGGATTGGGTATGTTTGGTGGTTCTCACCTCACCTCTCGGGTACAGATCTTCGGGTATCAACGCCAATGTCAAAGGTGTTCACTTGTCTAACTTTTGGCACTCTTATGCAATCTCGACCTTACAATATTGCAAGAATTTTTAGCGTGACATGATTGCAATGTCGTCGTAAAATGTGACTGGGAAATGTCTGTGCGCTCGTTATCGTACCAATGTCTTACCGGTACGAAGCACAGGCGCTTGCATAGAAAATGTGATTTTCAATTTTTTCTTTTGATATGACAGTGGTATGTTAACGGATTACACATACCACTGTCATATATATATAAAAAAAAAATGAAAATCACATTTTCTATGCAAGCGCCTGTGAGCAAAACCGGTTCGAGTGGTTCGTTTTCTGGAACATATTACATGTACTTGGTTCCAAGCTTAAGATGGCGGTCCGGATGCTTCATTCTTGCAAACCTACTTGTTATTAAATCATGTCAATAGTTTACACCCGTTGTGTTGTTAAAAAGAAAACGACTTATGTTTTGACTGGTTGACATAAACCCGATATAGGAACGCACGACCCGTTTCAGCTCATGTATTGACCGTATTGTCGCGTAATGTCAAGGTATTGCTAAAATGACGTCATAGGTATTGCTAAAATGACGTCATACAACTGGTATCCTTGTCTCAGCCCTTGGGTAAAAAAAGTATACTTTACAGGGGGATCCCGTGTTTTCATATCCATGACAAGGGGATTTCAACCAGAGAAGGGGTTGGTGGGGTGAGTAGAGATTCTTAATTTGACAAACACGAGGCTTGCCGAGTGGTTGCATACACAAAAGGGTAAATAGGCTTAGAAGTATTATCATTCACTTCCTTGGGGAGTAGGCAAGAGCATGCGAGCTCTGGGCCCCATGATGCTTTAGGCTTCCAAACACTTGGTTGCCTCGCGTTTTTCAACTTAAAACTCTTCCCTCTCTTGAGACAATCCCCCTTTCCTTCTCGATTTGTGATAGGTTGTAGGCTTCAAGGCAGAGGCAACTAATTCCGACCCCTGCAGGATATCTTTCATTACATAAAATTTGGACCTGAAAACAGATGTATGTTGTTCAAATGATTTTCACATTGCCATTAGATATCCTTTTGCTATTAAATGACAACAAATCACTATGAATTTTATGCATTAATTGTAAGTGTTTTATCAAAGTGCCAAGGCCACTCAGAGGTGCAGTGTATGACGGATCGAAATACCTGAGTAAAGCTAGCCCGAGTTTTCCTCTGGCCCTGACACCAGACATGGTGTCAGGGTCATAGGAAACTCGGGTTAGAGTAAAGCAAACGTAAAATGGTAGAAAATAAGAAGACAGCTTTGTTTTTTTTTCTAAAAGTAATAGTTCATTCCTGAGTGTTTTATTGGTGATGATCCTATGTCATTTTAAAGAATTAAATTTACTTTTAAAAGGCCGTGGTTGCGTTAACGTTCTGCTGAAAGATGTAGAATTAGTTTTAAAGCTCACTTGAATTAGCATACTATGATTAAGGTTAATTTAAAGATCGATTAATGTTGATGTTTAAATTATCCGTCATGTTTCTTGATAACCCACATCTCGATTCCCTGCGTATTAGACTCCTGTGAATTACTGTCCCAGTACATTTTTTGTTTCCTAAGTTTTTAAAGTCATGCATTCAATCTATTGATTTTTTCTACCTATAATAATTGATCTGTACCATTATTAGATATTGGGTCTTTGATAACTTTCGTTAGAAAAAACTTGTTGAATCGCATGCTCATATGCTTTAAACCAATGCAGCCTCTTTATTGCTATGGGAATATCCTTCTACACCAGGAATTGTCAAGATACATATATCAAGTGTAAATAGTATGTGTAAATAAGTGCATATTATTTATAGTGTACAAAATGTGCATTACCATATACATGTATATCTATTTAGTGAAGAAACAACCAATCCGAAGTCGCTAACCTCCTATTTGACAAACCTCATTCTGTAATGACATGCGATAATACATCACACAAGCCTTTTAAGACTTACATCGATGTCATACTGTGATTTGCTGAAACGAACTAGGTTTCGCCTCATAATCACTTCAACCAGCTAAACCAGCACGGCCATTTGTGTAGGCCTATTTCTTGGAAATGACGTCAAAACCAAAGTATCGAATGAAGAAACAATCGGAGATTTCACTCATCGATTGCTAACTGGAAATCCAAGACTGAAAACAGTATTCAACGGGTGAGGGCCATTTTGATCACTCAAACTGGAGTGAGTACGAGTTACCTCCCCTCACCCAGGCAGTAATAATTTGCGCAGAAAATGATAAAACAGGTCATTGTCTATGATTTTAATCACTAGCGGATATAAGAGGGGTTCCTGGACACCCCCCCACCCCCCACC
>NW_022980480.1:0-5481 GCF_902652985.1 Pecten maximus
CCCTTATTTTAAATGCGACAAAATGGTGGCCTTGACTGCTACAATGAATGGTGGGCTAAATGAGATGTGGCAAAATGGGGTCTTATTGGTATTAATTTCAGAGAATGGACTCAAATATATTTCTCCATTGCACAACTGTTTCTTATGAAAAAAATTGGGGGTTTATTTTTTAATCGTTCGTGATTCACTGCCCGATTCCCGTTCTGAGTTGAATATCAATTCAATAGTTCTACATTTGTTGAAATAGCATAATATTAAGACATAAATTGAAATATTAAAGACACTCGAAAAACTGTATATTATTCAATAATCAACACAAAGGTTGCTGTATTGAAATCATTTAAATTTTAAGAACCTTATTTTGATATACATATGTTACACAAAACTTTTTTTACACGTTTTATAATTCGAACATCCTCATTATGCAAATTCCACATAAACTTGTATAATACAAAATAAGAATAAAAGATAATGATTCAATATATTATCCATGGTTATACATATTACATAATATGCAAGAAATAGTGAGGGGCGTGGCACAGTAGAATGGTGATTTTGCAGTTTTGTGTGGTTATTTCATATAAAATTATACAAAGGCAACGCAATTATCAGTTTGTATTATTACTTTACCTTGATAAGTAAGATTATGAACTATAAATGATTGACTACTCAGATTAAATTTCTGTATGAAATGTTTATTTAATTTTTGTTGCTATTATAGCGTGTGTTATATAGATTTACTGGGCAATACGATTTTTCAACATATTTCAATTATACAAATTACTCATCCTACTCTTTAAGTCACATAATACATTCACAGTTATGAAGTAATTTCTACCATATATGAAGATTAATTTCCCACACCTGGGACGATTTATAAGTTGACATGTGTATCTCTAACCGGCCAGTGTATTGAAAGATTTCCTGTGCTATACCTGAACGTCCAGGTAACCAAAGGGGTTTGTCACACCTGTATCGCAGGGATGAGGAGAGGAGGGGGTGGGGGTGGGGTTGGTTTAACCTATAGACGGTTTAGAATGGTTTAATAGAATGGTTTAATCACATTTGAACCAGCAGATTTGCCCCTCGGCGAGATGTACAGTGCGGGGTTTAAGCTTAGCGGACAGCTTTCACATGACACATCTACGTTTACTCGTAGTTCGCCGGGTCAGACGTCAATTAGTCTCATTCTAGTGTTTGCGTTACTTCAGTTTTCAAAATAAAAAGCATAACATCATTTAAAAAATTGTTTTTTAACGTATCGGTCTGTTGTCACAGAGACTTGAGGACCAGTGACGACAGTTATGTTTCATTCCTCACTGTGAATACCTTTTCAAAGCTACGACAAACTTTTTACCCTCCTGTCACACACAATACACCACGAATGTTTAGATGAATATTTATCAATAATCTATGAGGCATAATGCATCGACAATATACTTAAATGTTTAAGAATAGTTTGATTATTGATACATTATGGGGAAGTCGTCTATAAGTTGTAAAAAACTGACAGACTATTTCCTTTGTAATAAGACGTTCATTCTATAATCCTTTCATGCCAGAGCGACTTGGTATATTAACACAATGCTACTATCAATGTTCTGGGTCTATACACCGATAGGGTGGAAACTTGGTCAGTTAACACCAGTTTTGAATGGCCAAGGGTAAACGTCAGTTTAACGGTAAGTCATTATTTTATATCAGTTTGTTGCATACGGGTTTGTTGCCTTAATGGAATCATTATAGAAGAGTTCAAGTTCTGGTTCAAGTTTTGTATTACCTTGAGTCATACGTGTTATCGTTCAAAACAATACTATACTACACAAATACTTAATGATACAGACCTGTACTGATACTCACCTGTACTGATACCACCTGTACTTATACTCACCTGTACTTATACTGCCTTTAACTTATACCCACTTGTACTGTTAGTGGTATAACATCATTGTTCATTTATGTAACGTTTGTTTACAGGTGAGTAACTTCAGAAGTATATCCTATTATTATAACTCAGGATTGATGATTCACCTGCGTGGCCCCTCGATCTCATCCACAAGCTGACGATGAGAAAATTGTTCTCAAGACAACCACTAAAAAGAGTGTGATAATCTATAAATACAATATCTCCGTCCACAAAAGTTCCCGAATTTCAATAATTTATACCAAAATCGTAAAATGTCATTACTAGTATCAATTTCACAGTTGTCTTAGCATTACGACGTTGTTTATTAACATACCTATATCCTTGCGCGGCGAACTGGGTCACGTTCTACATTGAAGTCTTCTTCTTCTTTATTGGTGAGACCTCCGTCAAAAATGACGATTACGGTCACTTGATGGTTGGATGCTGTTAAAAGAAAAAAAAGTGAGGGGATTTGGGTACAGTGAGAGGGGTTTTTTTTTATTAATTTTTTTATTAATTTTTTTTAGTGGAAACTATAAGATAAACACATGAGGGTGTGTTTACGGTGTGTGTTTGAGATCATCAAGGGCTGCATTGTGTATATGTGCCTTGAAGATCTCTAGTGTAGTGCATTGTACTGCTGCCACCGGAGGAGGTTCCATTGTGTTATTGTGTGGGAAAAAGGAGTATTTGTATGTGTCATTGGTGGCAGATAGATGTCTGAAGGTGTAGGGTGTGTTTGCCTTGTCCTAGGGTCCTGCTGGGTGCATGATGCCGTGTGGGTCTATTGCGACATGATGGTGAATGATTTGTATAATAGTATAAGTCTGGTCTTGAGTCTGCGTGCTTGAAGTGTGGGCCAGTTGAGTTTGTCCATCATGTCTTGTACTGAACTGTGTTGTGGTATCTGTTTTGTACGTATCGTGCTGCTCTGCGTTGAATTTTTTCTATTTGGTTGATTTGGTTTGTTGTTGTGCGGGTCCCATATGGAAGAGCAGTATTCCATTTTTGGGTCTCACTAGGGCATTGTATGCGTGTTCTTTATATGTTGTGAGTTTATTTTCAGGTTGCGTTTTAGGAAGCCTAGTGATCTGTTGGCGTTTGCAGTGATGTTGTTGATGTGTGTATCACATTTGAAATTTTTCTGTAATGTGAGCCCTAGATATTTGCTGACGTCGACTTGTTGCAGTGTGTGGTCGGGCAGTTTGTAGTTGTATGTTATTTTGGTGCGTTTGTTTGAAGTGGATATGCTATTGCATTTGTTTGGGTGAAATTTCATGGGGCCAGTCTTGTTCCCACGTCCTGCTGCGTTTATGTCTTGTTGTAATTTGTGTGCGTCGTCTATGTTGTGGATTGTCTTGTAGATGATGCTATCGTCGGCAAAGAGTCTGAGAGTGTTGTGTTTGATGTAGTCTGGTAGGTCCTTGATGTATATGAGGAAGAGTATGGGGCCCAAGCAGGTTCCTTGAGGTACTCCTGAAGTGACTTGGACTTTGTCCGATTGTTTCCCTTCAAGTAATACTGTTTGGGTGCGGTGTGTTAGAAAGTCTGTAATCCATATGAGTGTGTTCCCTGTAATTCCGTAGTATTTGAGTTTGTACTGGAGGCGTTTGTGTGGGACTTTGTCAAATGCTTTGGCAAAGTCCATTATGACAATGTATGTCTGTTTTTTTTTTTATTGTTATTTAGTGTTAGGTAGTGTATGAATGTGGCGAGTTGTGTTTCGCATGATCTTGAGGAGCGGAAGCCGTGTTGGAGGTTGGTAGAGTATGTTTTGTCCTCTAGATGTTCATTGTTGCGCTTGTGATGATGTGTTCCATGATTTTGCATGCGATGCAGGTGAGTGAGATTGGGCGGTAGTTAGTGGGGTTGTGTTTGTCTCCTTTCTTGTATTTTGGGGTTTTACATTTGCGTGTTTCCAGTCGTGTGGTAGTGTCCCTGTGCTGAGTGAAGTGTTGAAGATTTTTGGAGTATGGGTGCTATGTGGTCTTTGAGCTGTTTTAAGAATTTTGCCGTGTATTTGGTCAGGTCCTGTCGCTTTGTGGGGATTAGTTTCCTAGTTATTGTCTACTCCGTTGCGTGTAATGTGGATTTGTGGCATGGTAGGGTGTGGCGATGGTCCTTTGTCTGGTATATTGTTGTTCTGTTCTGTTGTGAATGCGGCTTGAAATTCATGATTGAGGATGTTTGCTTTTATGGTTGGGTCTGTAGTGAGATGTCCGTCTTTGCGAAGGGATTGTGATGGGCAGTATTTTCATTTCTGGTGGTTTTGATGTAAGAGAATAGTTTTTTTGGGGTTGTTGAGAAATAAACATAGTAGGTTACACTTAGGTCATCGATATAGAAACAGTGAAGATTGAAAACATACGTACCCCAAACACATTCACGTGAACGACGTAACTCACTGTAAAGCAAAAACAAAAAAACGAACTTAAAGCATCTCATGTGTGAACGTACATACTTCACGTAAAAGTACACAATGTGCATAACTACCAAATGAACATACAAGTGAAAGTACATAAAGTATACAACATTATAAATATGATAGCATTTGTTGTCCACGTGTCGGTCCCCAGACTTGTCGGACTGTTTTTACCCGGACATCTTAATATCGTTTACAAGATGTTATATGACAACCACAAGACAGACAGAAATGTATCTAGTGCCGGATCCACGTGACTGACTCGCCATGACAGTAAATTGTGACCACTTAAATTGTTTACCCTGTTGTTGATACAGACAATTAATTAGTATTTTTATCCCTGTAATTAAGGTGGAGTCTCTCATCAACATTTTTATTGTTATTGACGTTTATTTGCCACATAAAATGCTATTAAATGTGAACATATATCATTGTTACAATTCTAGCAAAGCAGAGAAGTGAGATTGTCACATTTCTTCTAAATGTGTTTTAATCGAAACACAGAAATAACGAATGTTATTAATAACAATTACTTTAGTATATATCATTGTTACAATTCTAGCAAATTCTTAATTTGTCTTTAATATTTAAAAGGAAAAATGTATTGTTTGTACACTACATGTACATAATAAAACGTATCCGTCGGTGCTTACCAAGCTATCAATTATCTCTTGAGCACGTGCATAAGATAATTAATTTAGTGACACCGAGTAATGGTACAATGGTAAGAGCTTCATAATATAGGTCGGTTTTTCTGTGACGTCACAAGCGACACCATGTACATCTTAATCGGGACTAAGAGGGCACAGGGACAAATGCAAAAGTATTGTGAGTATTTATTTTATTGTCATATTTACACAGCGCTAGATATCGGTAGGTACTGTACACGGTGATATGATGTTTTGCTGGATTAGTATGGAATAAACGGGATCTGATGGTCGATAATTGTTGGACAGTAATTGCAACGACACCAAATATGACTGGTCGCAAATTTGTTGCAGGTATACAATTTTTTTGATTGGTTATATTTATTGGGGGGGTATTTTGCAGATAAACAGATATGATTGGTCGATATTTTTGGAGGGCATTTGTATGTAAACAGATCTGATTTGTCGATATTTAATGGGGAGCATTTATTTAGGGGTAAACAGAT
>NW_022980481.1:0-46743 GCF_902652985.1 Pecten maximus
AGTAAAGGTTCTTAGATAGGGAGATACTACAGTATAGTCAAGGTTCTTAGATAGGAGATACTACTAGTATAGTCAAGATTCTAGACGGGAGATATATAGTATAGTCAAGGTTCTTAGACGGGAGATATATAGTATAGTCAAGGTTCTTAGATGGGAGATACACAGTATAGACAAGGTTCTTAGATGGGAGATATACAGTATAGTCAAGGTTCTTAGATGGAAGATACACAGTATAGTCAAGGTTTTTAGATAGACATATATAGTATAGTCAAGGTTCTTAGATGGTAGATACACAGTATAGTCAAGGTTCTTAGATGGTAGATACACAGTATAGTCAAGGTTCTTAGATGAGAGATACATAGTATAGACAAGGTTCTTAGATGGGAGATACACAGTATAGTCAAGGTTCTTAGATGGGAGATATATAGTATAGACAAGGTTCTTAGATGGGAGATACACAGTATAGTCAAGGTTCTTAGATGGGAGATACTATAGTATAGTCAAGGTTCTTAGATGGGAGATACACAGTGTAGTCAAGGTTCTTAGATAGGAGATACACAGTATAGTCAAGGTTCTTAGACGGGAGATATACAGTATAGTCAAGGTTCTTAGATAGGAGATATATAGTATAGTCAAGATTCTTAGACGGGAGATATATAGTATAGTCAAGGTTCTTAGACGGGAGATATATAGTATAGTCAAGATTCTTAGATGGGAGATACACAGTATAGACAAGGTTCTTAGATGGGAGATACACAGTATAGTCAAGGTTCTTAGATGGGAGATACACAGTATAGTCAAGGTTCTTAGATGGGAGATATATAGTATAGTCAAGGTTCTTAGATGGGAGATACACAGTATAGTCAAGGTTCTTAGATGGTAGATACACAGTATAGTCAAGGTTCTTAGATGCGAGATAGATAGTATAGACAAGGTTCTTAGATGGGAGATACACAGTATAGTCAAGGTTCTTAGATGGGAGATATATAGTATAGACAAGGTTCTTAGATGGGATATACACAGTATAGTCAAGGTTCTTAGATAGGAGATACACAGTATAGTCAAGGTTCTTAGATGGGAGATACACAGTATAGTCAAGGTTCTTAGATAGGAGATACACAGTATAGTCAAGGTTCTTAGATAGGAGATATATAGTATAGACAAGGTTCTTAGATGGGATATACACAGTATAGTCAAGGTTCTTAGACGGGAGATATATAGTATAGTCAAGATTCTTAGACGGGAGATATATAGTATAGTCAAGATTCTTAGATAGGAGATACACAGTGTAGTCAAGGTTCTTAGACGGGAGATATATAGTATAGTCAAGGTTCTTAGATAGGAGATACACAGTATAGTCAAGGTTCTTAGATAGGAGATACACAGTATAGTCAAGGTTCTTAGATAGGAGATACACAGTATAGTCAAGGTTCTTAGATAGGAGATATACAGTATAGTCAAGGTTCTTAGATAGGAGATATATAGTATAGTCAAGGTTCTTAGATGGGATATACAGTATAGTCAAGGTTCTTAGATAGGAGATACACAGTATAGAAAAGGTTCTTAGATGGGAGATATATAGTATAGTCAAGGTTCTTAGATAGGAGATACACAGTATAGTCAAGGTTCTTAGATGGGAGATATATAGTATAGTCAAGGTTCTTAGATGGGAGATACACAGTATAGTCAAGGTTCTTAGATGGGAGATACACAGTATAGTCAAGGTTCTTAGATGGGAGATACATAGTATAGTCAAGGTTCTTAGATGGGAGATATATAGTATAGTCAAGATTCTTAGATGGGAGATATATAGTATAGTCAAGGTTCTTAGATGGGAGATATATAGTATAGTCAAGGTTCTTAGATAGGAGATACACAGTATAGACAAGGTTCTTAGATGGGATATACACAGTATAGTCAAGGTTCTTAGATAGGAGATACACAGTATAGTCAAGGTTCTTAGATAGGAGATATATAGTATAGTCAAGGTTCTTAGATGGGAGATACACAGTATAGTCAAGGTTCTTAGATGGTAGATACACAGTATAGTCAAGGTTCTTAGATGGGAGATATATAGTATAGACAAGGTTCTTAGATGGGAGATACACAGTATAGTCAAGGTTCTTAGAGGGAGATATATAGTATAGACAAGGTTCTTAGATGGGATATACACAGTATAGTCAAGGTTCTTAGATAGGAGATACACAGTATAGTCAAGGTTCTTAGATAGGAGATACACAGTATAGTCAAGGTTCTTAGACGGGAGATATATAGTATAGTCAAGGTTCTTAGATAGGAGATACACAGTATAGTCAAGGTTCTTAGATAGGGAGATATATAGTATAGTCAAGGTTCTTAGACGGGAGATATATAGTATAGTCAAGATTCTTAGATGGGAGATACACAGTGTAGTCAAGGTTCTTAGACGGGAGATATATAGTATAGTCAAGGTTCTTAGATGGGAGATACACAGTATAGTCAAGGTTCTTAGATAGGAGATATATAGTATAGTCAAGGTTCTTAGATAGGAGATATATAGTATAGTCAAGGTTCTTAGATAGGAGATACACAGTATAGTCAAGGTTCTTAGATAGGAGATATATAGTATAGTCAAGGTTCTTAGATGGGAGATACACAGTATAGTCAAGGTTCTTAGATAGGAGATACACAGTATAGTCAAGGTTCTTAGATAGGAGATATATAGTATAGACAAGGTTCTTAGATGGGAGATACACAGTATAGTCAAGGTTCTTAGATGGGAGATATATAGTATAGACAAGGTTCTTAGATAGGAGATACACAGTATAGTCAAGGTTCTTAGATAGGAGATATATAGTATAGTCAAGGTTCTTAGACGGGAGATACACAGTATAGTCAAGGTTCTTAGACGGGAGATACACAGTATAGTCAAGGTTCTTAGACGGGAGATATATAGTATAGTCAAGATTCTTAGATGGGAGATACACAGTATAGTCAAGGTTCTTAGATGGGATATACACAGTATAGTCAAGGTTCTTAGATAGGAGATACACAGTATAGTCAAGGTTCTTAGATAGGAGATACACAGTATAGTCAAGGTTCTTAGATAGGAGATACACAGTATAGTCAAGGTTCTTAGATAGGAGATATATAGTATAGTCAAGGTTCTTAGACGGGAGATATATAGTATAGTCAAGGTTCTTAGACGGGAGATACACAGTGTAGTCAAGGTTCTTAGACGGGAGATATATAGTATAGTCAAGGTTCTTAGATGGGAGATACACAGTGTAGTCAAGGTTCTTAGATAGGAGATACACAGTATAGTCAAGGTTCTTAGATAGGAGATACACAGTATAGTCAAGGTTCTTAGATAGGAGATACACAGTATAGTCAAGGTTCTTAGATGGGAGATACACAGTATAGTCAAGGTTCTTAGATGGGAGATATCCTAGTATAGTCAAGTTTCTTAGATACGGACGATATATAGTATAGTCAAGGTTCTTAGATGGGATATACACAGTATAGTCAAGGTTCTTAGACTGGGATATACTACAGTATAGTCAAGGTTCTTAGATAGGGAGATACACAGTATAGTCAAGGTTCTTAGATAGGAGATACACGTTATAGACAAGGTTCTTAGATGGGAGATATAATAGTATAGTCAAGGTTCTTAGATGGGAGATACACAGTATAGTCAAGGTTCTTAGATAGGAGATACACAGTATAGTCAAGGTTCTTAGATAGGAGATATACAGTATAGACAAGGTTCTTAGATGGGATACACAGTATAGTCAAGGTTCTTAGACGGGAGATATCAGTATAGTCAAGGTTCTTAGAGGGAGATATATCTTAGTCAATTCTTAGATGGAGATACACAGTAGTCAAGGTTCTTAGAGGAGATATTTATGTATAGTCAAGGTTTCTTAGATGGGAGATACACAGTATAGTCAAGGTTCTTAGATGGGAGATACACAGTTTAGTCAAGGTTCTTAGATGGGAGATATATAGTATAGTCAAGGTTCTTAGATGGGAGATATATAGCATAGTCAAGGTTCTTAGATGGGAGATATATAGTATAGTCAAGGTTCTTAGATGGGAGATACATAGTATAGTCAAGGTTGTTAGATGGGAGATACACAGTATAGTCAAGGTGTTTAGATAGAGATATAAAGTATAGTCAAGGTTCTTAGATGGTAGATATACAGTATAGTCAAGGTTCTTAGAGGAGATAGATAGTATAGTCAAGGTTCTTAGACGGGAGATATATAGTATAGTCAAGGTTCTTAGATAGGAGATACACAGTATAGTCAAGGTTCTTAGATAGGAGATACACAGTATAGTCAAGGTTCTTAGATAGGAGATACACAGTATAGTCAAGGTTCTTAGATAGGAGATATATAGTATAGTCAAGATTCTTAGACGGGAGATATATAGTATAGTCAAGGTTCTTAGACGGGAGATATATAGTATAATCAAGATTCTTAGATGGGAGATACACAGTATAGAAAAGGTTCTTAGATGGGATATACACAGTATAGTCAAGGTTCTTAGATAGGAGATACACAGTATAGTCAAGGTTCTTAGATAGGAGATATATAGTATAGTCAAGGTTCTTAGATGGGGATACACAGTATAGTCAAGGTTCTTAGATGGTAGATACACAGTATAGTCAAGGTTCTTAGATGCGAGATATATAGTATAGACAAGGTTCTTAGATGGGAGATACACAGTATAGTCAAGGTTCTTAGATGGGAGATATATAGTATAGACAAGGTTCTTAGATGGGATATACACAGTATAGTCAAGGTTCTTAGATGGGAGATACACAGTATAGTCAAGGTTCTTAGATGGGAGATACACAGTGTAGTCAAGGTTCTTAGATAGGAGATACACAGTATAGTCAAGGTTCTTAGACGGGAGATATATAGTATAGTCAAGGTTCTTAGATGGGAGATACACAGTATAGTCAAGGTTCTTAGACGGGAGATATATAGTATAGTCAAGGTTCTTAGATGGGAGATATATAGTATAGTCAAGGATTCTTAGATAGGAGATACACAGTGTAGTCAAGGTTCTTAGACGGGAGATATATAGTATAGTCAAGGTTCTTAGATGGGAGATACACAGTATAGTCAAGGTTCTTAGATAGGAGATACACAGTATAGTCAAGGTTCTTAGATAGGAGATATATAGTATAGACAAGGTTCTTAGATAGGAGATACACAGTATAGTCAAGGTTCTTAGACGGGAGATATATAGTATAGTCAAGATTCTTAGATGGGAGATACACAGTATAGTCAAGGTTCTTAGATGGGAGATACACAGTATAGTCAAGGTTCTTAGATGGGAGATACACAGTGTAGTCAAGGTTCTTAGACGGGAGATATATAGTATAGTCAAGGTTCTTAGATGGGAGATACACAGTATAGACAAGGTTCTTAGATAGGAGATATATAGTATAGTCAAGATTCTTAGATGGGAGATACACAGTGTAGTCAAGGTTTAGATAGGAGATACACAGTATAGTCAAGGTTCTTAGACGGGAGATATATAGTATAGTCAAGGTTCTTAGATGGGAGATACACAGTATAGAAAAGGTTCTTAGATAGGAGATATATAGTATAGTCAAGGTTCGTAGATAGGAGATACACAGTATAGTCAAGGTTCTTAGGGAGATATATAGTATAGTCAAGGTTCTTAGATGGGAGATACACAGTGTAGTCAAGGTTCTTAGATAGGAGATATATAGTATAGTCAAGGTTCTTAGATGGAGATATATAGTATAGTCAAGGTTCTTAGATGGGAGATACACAGTATAGTCAAGGTTCTTAGATAGGAGATACACAGTATAGTCAAGGTTCTTAGATGGAGATACACAGTATAGTCAAGGTTCTTAGATGGAGATACACAGTATAGTCAAGGTTCTTATAGAATGGGAGATATATAGTATAGTCAAGGTTCTTAGATAGGAGATACACAGTATAGTCAAGGTTCTTAGATGGGAGATATACAGTATAGTCAAGGTTCTTAGATGGGAGATACACAGTATAGTCAAGGTTCTTAGATAGGGAGATACACAGTATAGTCAAGGTTCTTAGATAGGAGATATATAGTATAGTCAAGGTTCTTAGATGGGAGATACACAGTATAGTCAAGGTTCTTAGATAGGAGATACACAGTATAGTCAAGGTTCTTAGATGGGAGATATATAGTATAGTCAAGGTTCTTAGATAGGGAGATATACAGTATAGTCAAGGTTCTTAGATGGGAGATATATAGTATAGTCAAGGTTCTTAGATGGGAGATACACAGTGTAGTCAAGGTTCTTAGATAGGAGATACACAGTATAGTCAAGGTTCTTAGATAGGAGATACACAGTGTAGTCAAGGTTCTTAGATAGGAGATACACAGTATAGTCAAGGTTCTTAGATGGGAGATATATAGTATAGTCAAGGTTCTTAGATGGGAGATACACAGTATAGTCAAGGTTCTTAGATAGGAGATATACAGTATAGTCAAGGTTCTTAGATAGGAGATATACAGTATAGTCAAGGTTCTTAGATGGGATATACACAGTATAGTCAAGGTTCTTAGACGGGAGATATATAGTATAGTCAAGATTCTTAGATAGGAGATATATAGTATAGTCAAGATTCTTAGATAGGAGATACACAGTGTAGTCAAGGTTCTTAGACGGGAGATATATAGTATAGTCAAGGTTCTTAGATAGGAGATACACAGTATAGTCAAGGTTCTTAGATAGGAGATACACAGTATAGTCAAGGTTCTTAGATAGGAGATATATAGTATAGTCAAGATTCTTAGACGGGAGATATATAGTATAGTCAAGGTTCTTAGACGGGAGATATATAGTATAATCAAGATTCTTAGATGGGAGATACACAGTATAGAAAAGGTTCTTAGATGGGATATACACAGTATAGTCAAGGTTCTTAGATAGGAGATACACAGTATAGTCAAGGTTCTTAGATAGGAGATATATAGTATAGTCAAGGTTCTTAGATGGGGGATACACAGTATAGTCAAGGTTCTTAGATGGTAGATACACAGTATAGTCAAGGTTCTTAGATGCGAGATATATAGTATAGACAAGGTTCTTAGATGGGAGATACACAGTATAGTCAAGGTTCTTAGATGGGAGATATATAGTATAGACAAGGTTCTTAGATGGGATATACACAGTATAGTCAAGGTTCTTAGATAGGAGATACACAGTATAGTCAAGGTTCTTAGATGGGAGATACACAGTGTAGTCAAGGTTCTTAGATAGGAGATACACAGTATAGTCAAGGTTCTTAGACGGGAGATATATAGTATAGTCAAGGTTCTTAGATAGGAGATACACAGTATAGTCAAGGTTCTTAGACGGGAGATATATAGTATAGTCAAGGTTCTTAGACGGGAGATATATAGTATAGTCAAGATTCTTAGATGGGAGATACACAGTGTAGTCAAG
The DNA here is from genome assembly GCF_902652985.1 of Pecten maximus. Lineage (NCBI taxonomy): Eukaryota > Metazoa > Mollusca > Bivalvia > Pectinida > Pectinidae > Pecten > Pecten maximus. Next base: position 7,457 of record NW_022980481.1, read on the forward strand.
GTTCTTAGACGGGAGATATATAGTATAGTCAAGATTCTTAGATGGGAGATACACAGTGTAGTCAAGGTTCTTAGACGGGAGATATATAGTATAGTCAAGGTTCTTAGATGGGAGATATATAGTATAGTCAAGGTTCTTAGATAGGAGATACACAGTGTAGTCAAGGTTCTTAGACGGGAGATATATAGTATAGTCAAGGTTCTTAGATGGGAGATACACAGTATAGTCAAGGTTCTTAGATAGGAGATACACAGTATAGTCAAGGTTCTTAGATAGGAGATATATAGTATAGACAAGGTTCTTAGATGGGATATACACAGTATAGTCAAGGTTCTTAGACGGGAGATATATAGTATAGTCAAGGTTCTTAGACGGGAGATATATAGTATAGTCAAGATTCTTAGATAGGAGATACACAGTATAGTCAAGGTTCTTAGACGGGAGATATATAGTATAGTCAAGGTTCTTAGATAGGAGATACACAGTATAGTCAAGGTTCTTAGATAGGAGATACACAGTATAGTCAAGGTTCTTAGATAGGAGATATATAGTATAGTCAAGGTTCTTAGATAGGAGATACACAGTATAGTCAAGGTTCTTAGATGGGAGATATATAGTATAGACAAGGTTCTTAGATGGGAGATACATAGTATAGTCAAGGATTCTTAGATGGGAGATACACAGTATAGTCAAGGTTCTTAGATGGGATATACACAGTATAGTCAAGGTTCTTAGATAGGAGATACACAGTATAGTCAAGGTTCTTAGATAGGAGATATATAGTATAGTCAAGGTTCTTAGATGGGAGATACACAGTATAGTCAAGGTTCTTAGATAGGAGATACACAGTATAGTCAAGGTTCTTAGATGGAGATATATAGTATAGTCAAGGTTCTTAGATGGAGATACACAGTATAGTCAAGGTTCTTAGATAGGAGATACATAGTATAGTCAAGGTTCTTAGATAGGAGATATATAGTATAGTCAAGGTTCTTAGATGGGAGATACACAGTATAGTCAAGGTTCTTAGATTGGAGATACACAGTATAGTCAAGGTTCTTAGATGGGAGATATACAGTATAGTCAAGGTTCTTAGATAGGAGATACACAGTATAGTCAAGGTTCTTAGATGGGAGATATATAGTATAGTCAAGGTTCTTAAATGGGAGATATATAGTATAGTCAAGGTTCTTAGATAGAAGATACACAGTATAGTCAAGGTTTTTAGATAGACATATATAGTATAGTCAAGGTTCTTAGATGGGAGATATACAGTATAGTCAAGGTTCTTAGATGGGAGATACACAGTATAGTCAAGGTTCTTAGATGGGAGATATATAGTATAGTCAAGGTTCTTAGATAGGAGATACACAGTATAGTCAAGGTTCTTAGATAGGAGATACACAGTATAGTCAAGGTTCTTAGATAGGAGATACACAGTATAGTCAAGGTTCTTAGATGAGATATAATATCGGACAAGGTTCTTAGATGGATATACACAGTATTAGTCAAGGTTCTTAGATAGGAGATATATAGTATAGTCAGGTTCTAGATACGAGATATATTAGTATAGTCAGGTCTTAGATAGGAGTTACCACAGTATAGTCAAGGTCTTAGATAGGAGATATATAGTATAGCAAGCGTTCTTAGATGGGATATATACACCAGTATAGTCAAGGTTTCTATAGGATAGGAGATACACAGTATAGTCAAGGTTCTTAGATAGGAGATATATAGTATAGTCAAGATTCTTAGATAGGAGATACACAGTATAGTCAAGGTTCTTAGATGGGAGATATATAGTATAGTCAAGGTTCTTAGATGGTAGATACACAGTATAGTCAAGGTTCTTAGATAGGAGATATATAGTATAGACAAGGTTCTTAGATGGTAGATATACAGTATAGTCAAGATTCTTAGCTGGTAGATATACAGTATAGTCAATGTTCTTAGATGGGGGATACACAGTATAGACAAGGTTCTTAGATGGGGGATACACAGTATAGTCAAGGTTCTTAGATGCGAGATATATAGTATAGTCAAGGTTCTTAGATGGTAGATATATAGTATAGACAAGTTTCTTAGAAGGGATACATATAGTATAGTCAAGTTTCTTAGAAGGGATATATATAGTATAGTCAAGGTTCTTAGATGAGAGATATTTGTTATCAGCAATGATTTCAATTGTTGTATGGTTGCCAGCAATATTTTCTTTTCTAATTTTACCCTTATAGGAGCTTTTTAAATCTCTATAATGCAGTGTCGTTGACATGACCAGCATTTTCTTTTACTTCAAAATTTTCTGTCTGAATACATTTGGGATTTTCCTCCATTCTCTTATGTTTCTGTACGGAAAGCCAAAAAATTGTAGATGAAGTGAGAGAAGATTGGAGGTAAACTGAAAGATCAGTGATAGATATTACACAAATACAACACAAACAATAAATAGTGTTAAAGGTGTTTAATTTCTATATCATTATTTCAAAGACATTTTAATAACTTCTCATGCCTATGTTCAACTTGGAATGTTTTTCATACTTTTCAAATTTAAGGTGTTCATTCAGTTTCGGTATCTGAATACATTAGACATTGTTATCATTTAACACCTCCACTGTAAATACATATTAATAATTCATTACTGTATGATTCGGTATAATATAACTGGTTGAGTAAGTCTTAAAACAGATGACATATATATGTCAACAAAACTTTAAAATACATTTCACTATCTGTAGCCTTTATTCATCATCAATCATCATCTGTTGATGCAATTATTGAAATGTAAGCTGACATTTTATGCTGTCACTGTGAAAATCAATCACTGGAAAATATTCAAGCTTTTTACAGTAAGATTTAGAAAATATAACCAATTGTTGCGGTGAAAAATGATTGAATGTTGTTGCTTCGAAACATAAACTTTTAAGAGCAGATTTAGAACTTAGTCTAAAGCTTTGTGGCACTTATAAAGAACAAGTTGAAAATGAAAAACTTGTAGGTGTACATTTGAATAGTTGTACATCATGGAAAACTCGGGTTGACTAAGCTTTATATAAAATTATAAAAGGCACACATATTTTTATCTTCCAATACATGGTATAATAAAATTGTACATCTCGTGTTTTCTCCATTTTATTTACTGCTGTACTGTATGATCTGGTTGTAATGCAAATCACCTAAATAAACTATTAAGAGACAGGCAGCTGTCATACTTGATATGCCATATGATACACATTCCTCTGATATGTTATCTGGTTCTAAAATGGCTATCAACTGAGAAATGTTTCAAATTCAGGAGAATGTGTATGTTTTATAAATACATATGTATATCCATGGATTGTTAGCATATTACTTGGGTAACTGTGTTAATCTTGTAAACGATGAGCACAACAGATTCACCAGATTCTTGAGAGCTAATAATGTTGTTCCAAAGCAATTTTTAACATCTGGTGCTCAAGACTGCGCTGGTCTACATTGTTCCTTGTAAGATAACGGGCATTCCTAATTTCATTTACTTTTGAGACAACATCATTCATTATTTAGCATTAAGAATGAGTTTCAAAAGTGCTAACATCGACTATCTTCCTTAACAATTTTTCATAAGCTGCTTGCAACAAAATTTCAAGATTTCAATATATTTGACCAGTATATCAAAATTCAACAAATCTAAAAAAAAAAATATAATAATAATAATAATCTACATGACTACGCTAAGTTTATAACGTATGATAACATTACAGCGCTGCGCGCTGAAGTGTGTACGGTCAAAGTGTAACACTAGTACGACAGGTATTGGTACTACATTACTGTGTATCGACAGTACTCTAACAAAGTCGATCGCGCTGAGTAAGCGTTGATTTGATTGGTCGAACTGAATGCACACACCTTTCTCAGCACTCGTGTGCACATGAGTAAACTTGCGAGAATGGCGGGTTATGAAAATGTTCTTCAAATGAAATATTCAGTGACAAGTTTATAAATGAGGGTCCATATATGAATTTATCCTGCAACTGCCACCGCATTGTCGGAATACACCCACCGTAGAGTATATTTTTGCTGTATACGGCAGTGACGGAAAACAGCTGTATTTTGGAATCTTAGCACGTGCGTCAGATCGACTGACCTACTTCAAAGTGAAACTACGTTTAAAAGACGAACATATATCTGTGATATTTGACACCGTTTCACATAAAAATGATTATTTTTGATGATTATTTTCATGACTGTTGGAGGATAAATAGAATACATAGTCAGTGTCTTAAAATATAAGCTGTATTTCTGGCTCGGGACAGAAAGACAAAACAGAGACCTATATATACTAGTAACCCTCGCCAAAATACAGCTTATATTTTAAGACACTCAGACTGACCATGTATTCTCTATGTATATACTATACATACATATATGGAACGTCATCACCATCGTGCCAAGCCCCTGTGCTCCGCAACCCTGTTTTGTCTGATGTTTGACCCTTCCAAATTACATGTAAACTGAATCGCGATCGTGACCCAGATAGTTTAGCTTGTACACGAGGTGTGAAAGGAAGTGCAAATGCTATCTACCCTATACAATGGACTTTCCCACTCTCAAATCAGTGTATTGGGAAAATATTTCGCCGAACTGAAGGGTCGACCTGGTCAGCTGGTGACAAAGTTCGAATGGCTGGTTAGCTTGACGATCATCAATCAATACGTGCATAATTTTCAAAACACCCTGACTGTGTTGTCCATATTGAAAGAACATCTGCATAATAAACATTTAAATGTATAAATATTAGATATATTGTAAATTTAGCTGGTTAAACCTTGCAAGTTGCAGTTATACACATGTAGTTGTGAGCTTATGTAATGCAAATCACCTTGGTTACTTACTCTGCTTACATGTCTGACAAAGAACCCGAGAAACTATAGGTCTAGACGGTGTACACGACGCTACGCATATAACGTACTACTTCAAACATGTAAAATTCCAAGGGCCGTGTTTACACCAGAGGGAAAAGTGAAGATGAAAAAACGAGAAAAACTGTTTTAATCTACATTCAGAAGGACTCTCATATTCAGCCATCAGTGATAAGACCGGTTTGTCTAATCAGGATGTCACAAAATTATGAAGATTTTTGATGCGACTAAGTCTTTAGCGCCCATCGTCAACGGAAACCACTGAAAAGTAAAAAGGTGACTCAAGATGTTATGGAATTCATCCAATTCAAAAAGAAATGTAAGCCAAGTATTTAAGATGCTCTGGATTTCCCTGCTTCGTTCATGTCTGGATTTTTCCGACAGTGTGGATATGTATAATCACGGAAGGTATCATATAAGTTGTTCATATCAACATGGCATATATATGTGTGTAATAACCCATGTGTTCAACGAGTATCAGATCTTTATTAAATGCTTAAAACTTAAACGTAAAAGTTGCCATTGTTTTGGATAGTCATGTAATTATATATAATCGCACACGTGTGTATGCACAGCCACGGTCCTGGTACAGTACATACTCCGTGTTCGCCCCGCCCCTTTCGGCACAGAACCAATCAGGAAGGTCGATGCATTGTTTCAAGCTTATCGGTTGGCGATTCAATACAATCAACAGTTGCTGTACTACTATTGAAAATGTACCGTACACACTTCAGCGCGCAGCGCTGTAAAAGTTGAAAGTTTAATCCCTTATCATCTCATACAGAAATATAGATGCAGCTTTTCAATATTACACTTCTTTACACCCAGTACTTGGGATGTATAAGAGAAAACTCTGCTTATGTAAGTATTAAAGATATTCAATGCAAATTGTAGATTTAAACTGAAACTATAACATTAGGAATATAATGTAAAAAGATAAATTTGAAGTTATAAACATTAAGCTCATAGTCGTTAGGTGTCCAGGATTCAATAGGAAAAATAATAAACATATGTTCTGACAAAAATACAAATAATAATAATGAACATAAATACAATTGGAAAAAAATGAATTAGGGAAGTTTTTTCTCAGTGAATGTTTTATTGATTCCACCATTCAACATTGTCATATTATTACCTAAAGCAACTGCAGTCTATAATTGGATCACTTACCAATAACAGTCATGGTAAAATGCTTAAATTCTATATAACAATTGCACAAAAGATTTTCACTTTGCTTGAAATACTTTCTGATTCATATTGCAATAGGCAAAACAGTAGATGAAACAGTTAGCACAGATGTACTGCACATGGAACTACTTATTAGATCAGTGAAGTTACAGAAGTTTGCATTAGAAATGTAGTAACTTTCCTCACAAAATTATGTCTACCTGCATAGTTAAAGGTACATGTAGCTGTGAGACACAGGCGCTTGACTGTGATTTGAGATTTTTCAGATTACAACCCACAACCCTTAATAAAGACATTTGTAAACATTTTTTTTTCATTTCAAAATAAATATATGATTTCAAAACAAGAGGCCCAGAGGGCCTGCATTGCTCACTTGGCTATTTCAGGAATTATGGCAAAATACTCTCATTGAAGTGATATTTCAAGTATTTTTGCTAATTTTGAAATGCCTCTCCCAACAATGCTTCTCCCAACAATCGTTCAAAGTGCATGTGAACCAAATCCTGTCATTCTTGAAAAGAAAAAACACAACAGGATCATGGGTCTTAATAGTCACATTATTTTTTAAATATTTCTGTCACTTTCACCTTTTTTTACCCCACCCATCAGCTCCTGGGGGTCAGTCAGGCCAATGCTTACATACCATCATAGTGCCTTCCAAAACTGCAAATTCTAACCAGGTTAGAATTAATTCCAAGAAAGACAATACAACAAATGCTAGTCTAAAATGTGATTTACTTTTATAAACTTATAGACCTTGTCTCAGGTAACCTAAGATGATTTTAAAAGGTTTTTGGCTATATTACCAATATTGGGCCCCTTCTCTCTTGCCACACCAGTTCCATATCCTTCCTTTATACAACATTAGATCCCATTTGCACAATAATTATTCAGACAAAACTTTATGAAAATCAATTCCGGCTAGCGGGACAAGTAGTGGTTTGAATAATTTAACTCAATTGCCCCTTTTGGCCCCAACCGTCCAGCCCCAAGGAAGCCACACTCTCTGTTTCTTCAACAATAGATCACCTTTGCCAAATGATGTCCCAGGCAAAATTTCATCAAAATATATTCAGGCGTTCAGGGCTTGCATAAATGTTGACAGACGATGGACAACAGACTCCAGATGCAGCACCATGACATATTCTTAACGACCAGTTGAGCTAAAAACAGTAATTCTCGAAAGTCACCAATGTATGTACCTTTTAAATGAATTGGAGAAGCAATAAAGATTAGATAAGGAGTTCTCAAATTGTAAAGTTACTTTTTACAGATATGTATTCAAATCACTGCCTCTAAATCACTTTTTAAATCTGGTGCTGCAGGAAATTCACTTTCATTACTCTTCTCACATCTGTGACATCTTGCCACTGGATTGAGGAGAAGGCTTCCTGAAGATTACATCCTACTCCTAGTCGGAAGATCTGCGAAATACATGATATTAACAAATAAGAAAAAATAAGAAAATAATTGCTATTAATAACAAAAAAAAAACCCATCTCAGCAAGATTTATTTTTAATGCATTTCAAATATTTATATATAAAATATTCTGTTATTTTCATAGCAATCCTAACATCATCGTGTTTATGAATCAAATTTGATGATGTGTTCGTGATAGATTTTTTTTAATCTTACTGCAAGGGACACATGCACTAGTGGATGGCTTTACAGACAGTAACACTGAAATGAACACTGCAGATATGTATCAAAATGTACTAAAGCGCTAAATCTTCTTTAAGGAAGAAGTTGATAGATCAACCAACAACATCCCTCACATGAATCTCATTAAGACAGTAAGTACTGATTTCAGTAATACAGGCTGTATATCTGAAACAGCGCATACAAGCAGAGCTTTACTGATGATCCTAGCTATTCTTTCATAAAATAAAATTGTCTATCTTTACCTTCATCAATGACAACAGATTTACAAAAGTATGAACACCACAGTCCACTCCATTTGATTGTTGCTGTGTAGGCACACAGTGGACTGTCACTTCTTTGTTTTCAATGTCAAACAATCTGTAACAAATTATCATAATGTTTTATGGTCTAACTTTCAAACCATAATCATATTCCAGATGATTTTATAAAAACACAGAGCTTTAGGAGCAGAGCTAAGCACAAATAAATTTTGAAGTGCTTTCTCCCAGCATTGGTAATTTCTACAATCAATGTTGCTGTTGCCGAAGCTGAAATTTTGCTTCTTGAATAAATACTTAAATATCAATCCATTCACTGTACCTGTACAGTGCTACCTGAACCAACTCCAACAGAAATATTGAATAACTCATCCACATATACCTTTTCAGTTTTTCGCTGTGGCCTTTGTAGACCATGGCATTTTGGTGCATACTGTCAAGGAAATAGACTTCATGACTCCTGAAAGAAATGTGTTACATGCAATCAGTATCTCTCTTAAACTTATTATTATAATTATATAATGATACTGTTTTTGGTTGTACATTCTACTTACATAGAGTTTCATAAGAAATGAAAACAAAACTAACAAGAAATTTCTTCAAAAAAGATAAACGGCATAATTTTAATGCTGGTGGTTATAATGTAAAACTGATTGTGAAATCAATTAACAAACTAAAGTGTTTTATCACCAATAACAAAATTATATCAGCTTGAATCATTTTTGTTAATAATAAGACTGCATTTGAATCAGGAATATGATTTTAATAATGTGTCATTTAAAAAGATATTATATTTATTCAGCTTGCATTCCATCTTATCTTTGTTTCGTATTTAACCATACATCTGCATTTTGCATTTACCGCATACGCATTTTGCATTTACCGCTAGATTGACCAATCATATAATACATCTTGACCAGTAACGCCACCTGTCGCGTCATATCTGGGGCCAAAAGAAAATTAAACGACTATGCCGAAAAAAATCATGAAATCTGGTTTCTTTCCACAGTATGATAATGAAAGCAATATTACAAAAGCACCAATAAACATATTACTTACATTTGTAGAAATGCCCCAGCTAAGAAATGTCCACTGTAAAACAGACCATCACAACTCAGTACCAATCTTTATCAAAATAGCCTTATCAATGAGCGTGATTTGTTAATAAATTTAATATAAACACTTAATAATATTTCAGATACAACCTCTGCACCCACCACCACCCACAATCACTTTATAATAGTTTATAGAGACCCATCACCCACCACCACCCACAATCACTTTATAATAGTTTATAGAGACCCATCACCCACCACCACCCACAATCACTTTATAATAGTTTATAGAGACCCATCACCCACCACCACCCACAATCACTTTATAATAGTTTATAGAGACCCATCACCCACCACCACCCACAATCACTTTTATAATAGTTTATAGAGACCCATCTATCACATGCAATTTATAAGCAATTGATAGTGAAGACCATCTCCACATGACAGCTAAAGATGATTAGACAAGCCCAATACTTAGTTTCAGGGATATAAAAATGATAGATATATAATAATACATGTAACAACAAAAGATCTACCTCTAAAGCAAACCCTTTTCATGTGGTTTTTAATTTACAGATTCTAGCAACCAAAATGTCCAACATGTTTATACCAGGAGTACACATACAGCAAACAGCTATAAGACAAAGTGGATACAGACAAATGCATAGTAGAGTAACTAATAATTTTTTAAACTAATGCTGACACAGGAAATATCCCATATCATGCAGGTTTTACATATAAATATGCTAATATCATTTTTCACTCGTAAAAGCTTTGTAACAGGCTTGAGGTATTATTATCATGAACTTTATACTGACATATAGATATATTTGATTTAACTAGATTTGAAAACAATACAATGAGAGGCATTTATATTAGTATATATATATACCTTTCAGCTACCACAAAGAGTACAACAGGCTTCTCCATTACAGTCCTCCAGATGTTCCTGTGCCTTTTGATATGATGATTCCGTTTGTTTGCAGCAACTTCCCATGCTGTTGTTGGGAGGTACCCATAGTTTGCTGAATCATCATGACTTCCTGATGTGCTATACATATAGTAAAACTCACATAACTGATGCAGATAACAATTGAACACTGTTGAGTTATATCATTACAAACCTTTATGACCCAATAGGTTATACAATACTTAAATCATAAAACACTATCCCCTCCCCCAACAACAAAAAAATATCTTAATACAATTATATTTCATTGAACTGACACAGGAACATCATTTTTGATTCATTGACTGTTTAGACTGTATTCCAAATTCTTATTGGTGTAAAGCAAAAATGATACAGATTATCTGCCTGTGTCACTGTATCTCAGAATGATCATATAAAATAAGAAATGAAAGGTATGCTTAATGACTTTCCATACTTACTAGATACAGAAGTCTATGACCCAATTTGTAAGGCATCTACCTGGTTGGACACTCAATATGTCCGACATGTGTAAATACACCTCCTTGCATTGGGTAATGCTGTAATAAAGTAGAATATTATCAATTTAAAAAATCTATAAATGTATTATTCATATCATATGCAATGTACACTTAAAATGTAATTCTATTAAAGATTTAGCATCCAGTCCTCATCCAAATGTTGTAGTAAATATAAACCAAGAGGCCCAACGGGTCTTAACTGTCACCTGAGATTTGAAATATTTCAGTTAATTTAATTGACCCTTTTTGGCCCAACCCATCAGTCCTTGGGGTCAGTCAGGGCCAACATGTGCATATTATGCTGTCATCCCTTGCTGATAATTTAAAAAAAGTTGAAATGAATTTGAATAGACATAAAACAAATGATTGTCAAAAATATGAATTCTCTATATAAACTATTGCAAAGTTTACCCTCTCCCAAGGGGCAAATGTGAAACCCCAGGGTCATGAAATTCACAATTTAAGTAAAACACCATAAAACCATTCCTCCTATGAAAAGTTTTTGATTCTATCTTATATAGGTATTGAGAATAAGATTTTGAAATTTCAGTCAATTTGACCCTTTTAGCCGCGCCCAAAAGCCCCTGGGGGTCAGTCAGGGCCAACATATGCATACTATCAAACAGTTATCCAACACTGATAATATTGAGCAGGTTTGAATAAATTCCCAGGGTCATGCAATTCACAATTTTGGTAAAGCACCACAAGACCCTTTCATCTATAAAGAGTGTTTGACTCAACAATATCTGAGAGTAGAGAAGATTTTTGAAGTTTCAGTCAATTTGACCATTTTTGGCCCCACCCCTCAGGCCCCTTGGGGGTGGGGACCATATAATTCACAATTTTGGTTGACTTTCAGCCATATTAACTTTCTGTCAAATTTTATTGAATTCTGTTCAGTGGTTTTTGAAGAAGTCGAAAACGTAAAAAGTTTACGGACGGACGACGACGGACAAAAGGCGATTAGAATAGGTCACTTGAGACTTTGTCTCAGGTGACCTAAAAATCTCCATTTTTTAACATAACTGTCACTGTGAATTAATGCTGTTTTTTCTCACCTTATCTTAATCATTTTATAATCTTTTTATGCTATTGATATAAGTTTATACAAATATAACACAAAGTTTATTTTGGCATGTGATAATAAAGATTGATATTGGCACAAGATAACGTTACAGTGGAGGCAGAAATTATTAACAAGTTCTGTTTAAAAGAGATCTCAGAAGGATCTTCGATCATGGTATGAAGCTTCTTGGTCCAATGTTATACTGCTATGTTCTGATGTAATCTGAATGTTTCTCCTCATTGCCCAAAATAATTATATAATGTATTGGCATATGTTATCAACAAAACATAACTGTTCATTTCTTGCAATGATTAGTCTTAAAACTCAATAAATGCTAAACTAGGTACAAGTAAGAACCTGCAAATGATTTTCAATACTTTTTAACACATTTACAGATATAACAAACTTCAAATGTGCAAATGTAACATATTGTGATTATATATCAGCTTGCAACTCCAAGTATCGTACCTGGGGCAAATGTCATAATGCATATCATTTTTTTATAATCTTTCTTCAAGTACTTCTTGAGAAATACCCATTAAAAAGCCTGTTTGCTGACAGATGGACCACTAATGAATTTCAGCTTGGTAGGGTATAACACATGCATCATCTTAGAGAGCGACATGGAAATAATACCGTTAAATTCTTTGAACAATGACAAGTGTCCTTCCTATCCAGACTTTTCAACATGTACATTCTATATACTGTAATGCATGATGCAACAATGCTGGATGTCACATAAAGGTTTTGTTGTAAAATATACCAGCTTTTAAGTATGTAATCATTGTATTTTGCATGTGTTTAAAATTAAACTGCAAGTTATATTTGGAAGTTACAAACTGCTTGCTGTCATTGAGTACATCAAGTAAATTTAAAGGAACTCTTCTGACATTGATATGGCATGATACCTATTGGGTTTATGAGTTGAATTATGAGAAAAGAAAGCAACAGGGCTATATTTTTCCAATATATGGATGTATATGTATGCAAACATATATTCAAATTTACCATGCAGTCGACAATGTAGTTCTCCTATTTTTACAGAAGTATTTTTTCCATGTTGGTACAGGTATAATGTACTTACACAACATTGGGAATATCTGACATGTCCCCACAGCACATGTAAGGGACATTTGAGTTTCTTCCAATGAAATCCTGGCTGATTCCCAGGCATTCAGGATTACTTTTTTGGTGGCAACTAACACATTGCAGAAATGTGTCATGGTCTGCTTTGCAGGTACACCAGCCAAAGTTCAGGGCCTTGCAACCGTTCCCAAACGAAGTCCAATCCCATGGTGAATCCACCACAACCCGGCCTATCATTGGTATAAGACATGAGAGGTTAGATAAACTGACATCATGAAAAAGATATTTCATAATGATTCACATACATGTTGAATTAAATCTTCCCTTTTTTTTATCAATACCAATGTAATCAGTATATTTTCATTACAAATCTTGACAATTAGATAGACTTATCAATAACAGAACTGGTGCTTCAATTATTTACCAAGATAAATGTCATTTATGCAATTCACCTCTTATAATCTTTTGAAGGGGAACAACATGGTTAGGCATGATGCTGTCGCCAGTTCTCACCCACATTATGTACACATTTTCCTCCTGGCCTGCACACCACTTTGGGTAAGGTTTGACCAAAGTGGTGTATGGGTTTGCATGTGAGCATATGACATACTCTTGGTACTGCTTGATTGTTCGCTGTAGGTAGCCAGCAGAAAATAAGACTTGGAGGAAACCTGTGTTGTTAATTAAATATATATACACATGTACTTACATTTAACTAATGAATATGTTTACAAACTACAACAGAAAGCAAAGATGACAGTTTTAATGAATAAACAAAATGCTTTAAATTATGATACAGCTATCTTTTAAACAGTTTGGATTCTAGCTTATGTTAAAAATCATTAGTTACATGTACTACAAAAGCAGTATCAATGATTGGGTTTATTCAAAACAGTCATTTGAATTATATGTAATAGGAACAAAATGTGCAGTTTCCTCTCATCTGAATAGTATTAAGCATGCTAGGTATTGCTAAAGCAATACATGTGGACTGAGACCACAATTAAGTACTTCCGGGTTCAGGCCACATGAATGAAGTCCCCTCAAAAATGTATGTATTTCAGGAAAACTAATCAAATGCCTCTTTGAACTTCATTTTTGTTGATGAATTTAATGTGGATATATAATAGAGATGTCAATCAAGGTTTTGTGATGTAAGATAATAATATTGATCATGTATTATGTGCTCCAGGACCCTGTGTGATGAGTCCTGATTTGACCTCTACCCCTGACCCGGATGTATATAATCCATGTTGGTGGCACATTTTGACAGCTATCTCCAGAAAATGCCCAACATCCCGCACGGGGTTGAAACTTTTATATTTTGCTTCTCAGATGTTGGTCTTGGCCAGGTGAGATGGAAAGTTGCATATGAGATTTTGGGAATTTATTATGAATTTTAATGTTACAATGAAACATAGCGAAGCTAATTGTGGTCTTAGTCCTAATATCCCTTACAAGCCTGCTAAAAATAGTAACACTGACCTTGACCCCAAAACCAAGAAACTCTAACTTGATCAATAGGTACTAATACTGAAGTTACAAACCAACTGTAACCAACATGCCTTGAAGAATGGTTGAGAAAAGTGCAGAAATAACTGAAACTGAGTGGACGGACTGATCGAAACACAGCTGGCCGGATAGACCACCTGACCAGAATATCAATTGATATCCCCCGTTTCGGTTTAAATGAAAAATAAGCGAAAAAAACAAACTTCATTTATAAAGAATTAATTTAGTTGCATAAAGGTTACCAGAATATGATGAGGGCTTCAAAGTCTGCTGCGCTTCAGCTAGTAGAACTTGTTTTAATAGTTCCCTTTGGTCTGATATTTGGGCCAAAGACGAAACTACAGAGTCCCGTGCCACCTCCATTAGAAACTGATAGGAATCAACACCTTCTGCAATGAACTGGTTTACAAAATAACCACAAGGTTTAAATACCGGAACTGATAACAAATATATATAAACACATTGCTGAAAGTTACAAAACCATTCCTCTACATGTTTATAGTGCATAATATAACTTCACCTGTCTTTCTTCAATTATTAATTCTGATAAGTTAATTTATAAGTATGTGGTGAAAGTTAGTATGAATTTTTCAATTCAAGGCAAAGAAATGTTAATGTAGATGAATGATATATCTGTTTATATATCCTTTTTGATAAGATATCATAAAGAGATCTTGGTGTCTACTATTTAATGATCTTTAATGGGTATACTTTAAAAAAAAAAAATTCCCATCATACCTGGGAATATAAATGAACATTTCTGAATCAGTATTCTTTTATTTATACATGTATCTGATAAACTATCTTAACTCAGGGGGATTGGACAATAAATTCAGAACTTCAGTTGACATTTGGCAACGTAGGTTCATGCAACACAAAATTTTCTGCATGGGTTAGAAATTTGTTGATTGCTTGTGAACATACCTATACACTACACACAATGTCTGACAAGTCACTAAATTGGATCGCAACAGGAATAATGAAGACATTAAAAAGGTATCACCTGAAAACTATATAGCACAAGTATTCTAAAATACATGTTCCAACATTGAACTGGTGCTTTCAACCTATTATGCACATAAACTCATTTAATAATGCAAACTTACCTTTTCCACGAAGTCATTAACGTAAACAAAACCAAAAAGGCCTATTCCAAGTCGAATTTGATCCTTGGCACTGTCACTGCCATATACAGCTTGGCTAAGCGAGGAAAAGAAGCAGTCTCCCTGCTCCAGGCTTCTGAACGCACGGAAACCTTTAGGAGGTGTAAACCTAAACAAAAATATTCTGTTGTCATCATTTGTCCAAATCAATATAAATATATAAAGGATACTGAATTGGTTCCCATTTAATGTAACATGTATTTTATGAGTATGACAGAATACTTAGTATCAATATTTTCATGAGTGTGAAGCATGAGTAAAAGTTATCCAAATATTCTGTCATACGAGTGAAATATATGTTATACTAAACAGGAAACCATTCCATTTTCTTTTAACTACATTTCATAAATTTTTTTTTTTTAAATCAACAAAAACAATGATAGTGTCAAGAAGTGCAGGAAATAGTAACATAATATGTGACATCATCTCTTTGTGATGTTACTCCACGTCAACTTAATAGCGCCATTTTGAAAGGATTGGTCAAGGCAGTTTAAGCATGTTCTGCTGTACACGGAGAATCTGTGCATGAAAAGCTAATGTCAAGTGAGTATTCAGAAATACAGCAAAATAACCAATTCATCTATCTTCACTTTAATTGGAAAACAAACGGCAAGTCTCAATGAGGTGAATACAAAGGTTCACTTTGAGTGGTCAAAAAAGAAAACCTTCACTGCAAACTTATATTTACTGCTCATCACTGCAGTGAAAATTTCAAGTTTTATTACTTTCATAAATTTCAATAGTTCATTAGCTAAAATACACCAAAACCATGTCATTGATCTCTATTCACTATTGATGTCTACCAGCAAAAGATAGAAAAGCATTCCTATGAAAATTAATGTTCTTAACCAAAGAGCATTTCACACACTACCAATGTTCTTTGTCAGGAAGGGGCAGACAATGGCAAGAGAATTTGCTGTAAACAGTACTTTGGTATCACAACCAGCATGATTCACCTTAAGAGCTGATCTATGACAGGGTGATTTTTTTCTTAAAACATTAATAAAGCAAAAAGAGTACTGTTGTTGTACTCATGTGGAAGTCCTATTGCTTGTTCCAGATTTGCAACAGCAAACAAAGGTGAAATAATGTCTTATTGTTTTCTGCCATTGCTGATTTTTTAATGATGTTATGAGGCCAATGTTCTTTGTGATGTACTACCATTGAACTGCCATACCAATACAAATCTCCAAAAATCTCCCAAGTAGTGATCCAATATAGCTACAGTGAGCCATAAAGGCTAGGTAAGGCATGCCATTTATAGTCCTGAACAATGAACTATGCTTGTTTTGCTGAACTAGTGTCAATCAAATACGTGTTGATGAATGTAAAAAAACCCACAATAATATTACTTTCATAGTAATTATATCTTCACATATGACATTGAACTACTCTATTAATAATTATATTTACAACAATACATTATGATAACTGTACAAAGATAAAATGAGATGCCTTCTCTGTATTGTATTTCTAAAGATACCATACAAAAAGTGTACAAACCTGTTGTCCTCCACACCAGAGGATGGACCATAATTGTTTTCGGGTGGCAAAATGGCTTCAAGGACTGTTTTAGTGACCTTCCTCAAGTCCTCATTTGGCATGTCAGCCAATGCCCTCATCAATGGCAGTGTAACTTCACAGGTACTCAGGCCCTGAAACACAACAAATTCATGCTGACTTTGTTACAAATGCGTTTATTGCAGGTAATGTCCTTTGTCTAAGTATTCAGTGCAATATCTTCATAATACATTTTGGTGGTCATTGTATTGGGTTTAGGGTAAACAATCATAATTTACAACAAATTAAGATCAATATTATATAATATGCATTTTCGTTAAATACTGGGGATAATGTGGAAAACAGTGACTTAAGTGTTTGTAATAATCTTTTGGCATCTTCACACATTTTCTTCAATTTCATCCACACAACATTCAGAAGTAATACATTAACTGGAATCATGGGAATTCAGAAACCTAGTTACCAGTAGAAATGGGGACTGAGAATGGTTACTGTATGCATACCAGCTCACCTTTTCAAATCTTATTACCTTTAACCCACAAACACTATAATCAGGCTTGATTAATTTGTAAAAGAAGACGTTGTTAGCTTGAGCTTAAGTGTGGGCAAGAAAATATTTATTCAATTTTTCTTTTATATATACTGTATTACATGTACATTTTAAGTTATCTAGTTGCACAATAAAAGTAAACATTTCTTATGTCATCATAAAAGTCAACAGTAAATTTGTTTCTTTATGCTCTGGAACAATAGTTTCATAACTTTAAGGTAAATATATACATTGTTTTATGATAATTCAGCATATACTTATAAACCTCACATAACATAGAAATTTTTACTTACCACTGTGTCACCCGTATAGCCCAAATTGCTTTGTTCAACTAAATGCAAAAACAAAACAATTTTTCAACCAACAGGCCCATTAGCCTTAACGCGCACCTGAATTCTGAAATATTTAAGATAATTCAGCCAATTTTGACTCTCTGACCAGCCGCTGATGGTAAGTCTAAGCAAATTGTGCATACTATCAAACTGCCATCCAATATCTATAATTGTAACTATTCTGGTATCAATTTCCAAAGGTAAATCAACAAATGCTGCTCAAAAATGTTGTTTACCTTGTAAAGGATATACTGGAAAGATGAGCCCCCCAAGAAACATGAATTTCACAATCTTAGTAAAGCAATTTAGAAATTGCCTTCCATGAACGTTACTAAAATAATGTTTGAATCTACCTTTTCTGTGTCTTTAGAATTTTTTTTTTCTCTTCTTGAAATTTCTGTCAGTTTGACCACTTCTGACTGACCAATCAAGCACCTTAGAGATGGGGACCATATAATTCACAATTTCTGTTGATCTTTGGCCATGAAAGATTTATGCCAATATTTCATTTAGCCTTGTCTTCAGCTTTCAAAAATGTTCTCTAAATCTGAACATGTGAAATTTTTAGAGATGGATGACACATGACGATTGACAAAAGGCGATTAGAATATAGGTCACTCGAGACTGTGTCTCCAGTGAACTAACAATTAACAAACATGAGTTACAATCACACTTACAAACCTTCCACATTAAAGCATTGTGCTAATTTCCTTATTGGTGACAATTTCAAATATTCAATCTGTGCGGTCTAATAAATGCACTGTTGTTTTTCATTACAATTTTGTATGAGGCTTATTTCATTTATTTTTATACATCCAAGTTTACCAATGCCTTGGCCATTACACACTACAAAGACTTGAAAAGTGTGACTGCAACACATCTAACATTATAACAAATAACACATATGATACAAGATAACAGACTGAGCTGTGGCTGGTAATACATGTATTCTATGGGATTATTTTATGACTGTCAGTGTTAAAACTCAGTCTCTTACCCTTGTATATTCAAAAGAACAATGCAATAAAATATTATCCAGATTCAACACCTGAAGTTCAAGGCCAGGAGCAAATGTTGACCAAAACAAACCAAACATGATGTTGAATTGCTTTTCACTAAAGACATATGACGGTATTGTTGCAAATACGCAAAAACCATGAAGGAATAACAAAATTACAGGAGCACAATATGTCCTGTTCTATTCCATGACATACTTATAATATTTCAAATGAAAGTGTTGAAACAGAATAAGAATGGACTCATATAAACATCAGAAATGTAAACTATTCAAACAATTAATTAAATATGCAAATAAGCTAGTTAACATAATATTTCTATATAACATAATAATTTGTACATAAGAAATCCTGTAATATCTTCTTTACTATTTGGATATTTAAACATCATTTAAATTAACAAGCTAATATATTACAGGTCATCAGTTGATAATGCAACTTTCAGTTGAAAGTTAAAGAATTAAAAAAAAAAGTATTTCATACCAGTTGGTAATGACAACAAAGTAACATTATGACATCTTAAACAATATCGAAACAATATTGGAACAAGCAAAAACAAACAAAAACCGTTGATAACAATCAATGATGTAAGTGCATACAGCTATTATTAATACCTTGCTGCACATGTTGATAATACCATCAACATTTAATGAAGAACTCTGTAAATACACAACTCATTTTTTTGAATACGCATTCCTTTATAGATAGAAAAGAGGTTTTGTTTTATTGTTTTGTTGTTATTTCTATTCCATATTTCACATAGAATTCCAGCTGCATGTTTATAACTAAAGCATCACATTGTGATTTAAATAATAAGGTGAAAATATGAACATTTTTACCACAGAGAATTACAAAAGTTGTTCATGTATTAGCAAATCAGCAACTGCACACCATGAAGAAATATTGTAAATAATGACAAATTATATTTTGATAGTGTTTTTACAGTATGACATAACAACAAAGAAGACAATATGAAAAAATCTTAATTCTACCTGGGGCTCCACCTCCTTGCCAGCATTGGTTGGCATTTCAATAACCTACAATGTAAGGAACTGCATGTAATTTCTTCATATATACAAAATGTACCTATAAATATAGCTTGACGCATGCAACATATTATTATAAGTAGTTTATTCAAACAGTTTTCAAAGAAAACATGAACAATGAACTTAACAATAAAAACATTATCAAAACATATCACATGTATATTAAAGAAAATCTACCTCAGATTCCAACCCCTTTGCAGCATTGGGCATTTTTGGTACCTACAACAGTAATGAACTACAAATAATATTTTCATATATTGATATCACATAGATAAGGTCCAATTTTCCAAATTTGCATTGGCTAAAACATGGTCACATGGCCTGGAATGGATATTTTGTTACATTATTCTGATGTTTCAATTTGATATTTTGATACTCACATCTACATCCTTCTCCAGCAGTTCCTGTACAAGAATTAAGAAAAAACATGACATGTTCAGTGTAGAAAAGTGTTCAATACCACTACAGAACACTGCACATTCCTATAAATTGGATACCCATAAGGCATTTGAGTAATCACATTAAGAAATTACTAAAGAAACTACCTAAAATAAAACAAATGTATGTTCATAGTATATCCACTGTTCCCTAGACGCACTTACAGTTTTAAAACAACATATGATGTTGTCATGACCCAACACTCTTTGACAACAATTGTAATGACTTTTCATCACAAGTGGTGAATGATGCACAAAACACTTTCAATACACACTTATGTCAATAAATAGGTATCCTTTTCAATTACATGAGTTTATTAACAGTACAGGATACAACGTCAATTCCTCTACATCTCTTTCATTTCTACAATACTAAGAATACAGAAATAAATCTATTGAGACAACAGCTCAGAATTGTACAGAATTTATGACTTCAAATCACTTGATAAAAATGTACCTATACATCAACAGAAAATTTTTCTTTTAATAATGATAGTGTAACTGCTACAAACCAGTTTTGTCTTTTTAACAGCTGCCTCATCATTGGTATTCATCTGTCTTTTCTGTAATACAATGTATCAGTTGTTAGAATAATTGACCGCTTTCCTATTACAACTTTTTACAAACACATCCTGATTATACACTGTACAATGGTGAAAAGTTATTTTTCAAATTAATTTCTGTACCTGTATGAATGCGCAAAAAGTTTTTGACAGAAAAAAAACCTGGATTTATATGTGAAATGTACTGACAAAACTTTATTAATTTCACATAAAATGTACTACTGTGTTACTACATAATGAAATATTCTATATTTTGTAATCAAAACTTTGATTATAGTAACATAGACAAAACCTGGTGAATAAAAACAACTTTATGAACAGCTTTTATTGTTCACATGAAATACCTTTAAATTGACTGATGAAACAGCTCTCTGTGAAGAATGCCCCTACAAAACAATTCATCATTTCAATTTCAACAATTTAACTGGTTTAAACAGAGTCAACGAAATTCTGTATCAGTGTTTAATGTGACATGCTTTTGTTAAATGCCATGTTCTAAATGCCTTTAAATTATTTAGTCGTCAAAAGTGTTTATAACATTAATGTTGTGAAGAATAAATATCAACTGCTTAGAGACACAGGACAAAAGAACGAAACAGAAATCATACAGGAAAGTTAATTCAGAAAGAATCAGATAGCACACATGATAAATACCTAAACACAGACAATTGTAAATATAGTTATGCTTCCTTCCATCTTCAGGTATAAACATTTCTTTCATATTAAGAAATGTATAATTTACGCTTTCCTTGAACATAACAACTCTTATTTTTGTCTCTTAAAGCAGCATGGTCAAATAAATTACAAGCATTTTGCTTATCATGATAAGGAATCTCTGAATCTAACAGCAATACTAAGTATATTATATACTTACAGATAGAACAAACTCCTTATAGCAGTTGATAACCTTTTCGCATTCTTGTTTATTTAGCCTATTTTCTTCAAAATAAAGGATTCATACTTTAAATAAACAAAACATAAAACAAAATATGTCCTCCATACACTACACAAGTACAAGCAAAATATTTCTAATGATTTTTAATAAATAGGACATTTGGAATAATGCATATGCAACATTGAATGTTTTAAAATAAAGGTATTAGCATCTACAAAGAAAACAAACCCCATTACACCCCAGCTATATTACACATTTATTCAATAATCTTTCAACTATTTGTACCTTCTGTAATCAGCAGTTATCAACATAGCATAATTTTTGTTCCAGGTATATCATTGTATATGTCTTCATATCACAGTCAATAGCTTCAGTTTTATCCTTTCATTTCGTTTTTTAAAATAGAAATAACTTACTGATTTTGTTGTCATTGGGTGAGCAGAAATGCACCTCTTCTGGATACCATTCTGGGGCCAAATTGCGAATTCCCCAAAACCCACGTTTTATTCCATGCTTGTTAAATACTGAAATAAAACAAATGCGAAAATATGTTTCATGAATCTCAACGTAATACAAATTCGAGATCTTTATTGAAAGATACCTTCATTTAATTTCTTTCAAAATGAGAAAAATGTCAATATAATTATTTTGTATGCAATACCTTTACTTCCAAAAATGCATCAATCATTCATTGTTTTTCAATTGAGTATAATAGCTTCGTAAAGATTTAATTTCATACAAGAATTCCATAAGGTCTCCATCAAAATAAAACATTTGGTGTTTAGCAATATGTTTAAGAAAGTACAGTCATGTGAAATATCAATCTAATAGTCATTCTCAATAAATACACTTGCTATTGACCATACCAGATGTGCTGACAATGGTACCAACAACTTTCCGTAGATTTGTCAAACTTATGTTGTCTGGCTCCAGAGATGGAAGACCTATCAATGAAGCACACATTACTGAGAAAATGGTGACAGTCATGGTCAAAAGATAAACCATTCTTTTCTAGTCATTGATAAGAACATAAACAACGCAATATTTAACACTTGGAAGGGGGTAGTTTCACAGGTTGTAATGCTCCGGCTCATCAAGATGTATATTTGTGTCAAGTATGGAGAACCTGGGTCGAGTAGTACTGGAGATATGGTCCTGACACCATATGTGCCCGAAGTAAAATCTTCAAAGGGGAATAACTCAACAAATATGGGGGTAAGGGGCATGATTTTGTATGCGACACTCTGGCTCATCAAAATGTATATTTGTGTCAAGTATGGAGAACCTGGGTCAAGTAGTATTGGAGTTATGGTCTGGACACCATGTGCCCGCCCACCCACCCACCTACCCGCTAACATTTTAACATAATACGTCCCGTCCCGGGCGTATAAAAAGTATACAATATGGATTCAACAGGTGATAGATATGTGATGTTTTCACTCATTATAATTACTACAAACTGATGCAAATGTGATGACTGTGAATATATTCGTGAAGTTATTGTTAGCATAAATTTATACCTCTACAACTTAAAAAACGAATAATTACACTTCAACTTACACATTTCTCTAATTTGGCAAAGGACTTCTTCCCCATTCTGCCTGAAATAAGTAAAAGAATTAAAAAAAATAAACATCTGAAGAGAAAGTTGTTTGGTGAAATATTGATGATTAACATTTTTTCTTATGAGAATATAGAGGTCTAGATTTTTGGATGCTATGTTAACACAGCGGTCAAGGTTCTTAGTTGGTTGGTCAACACAGTGGTAAAGGTTATTTGATGCTATGTCCAATAGGTTGTCAAGGTTCTTAGATGTTATGTCCGATAGGTTGTCATTGTTCTTAGATGTTATGTCCAATAGGTTGTCAAGGTTCTTAGATGTTATGTCCTATAGGTTGTCAAGGTTCTTAGATGTTATGTCCTATAGGTTGTCAAGGTTCTTAGATGTTATGTCCTATAGGTTGTCAAGGTTCTTAGATGTTATGTCCAATAGGTTGTCATTGTTCTTAGATGTTATGTCCAATAGGTTGTCAAGGTTCTTAGATGTTATGTCCTATAGGTTGTCAAGGTTCTTAGATGTTATGTCCTATAGGTTGTCAAGGTTCTTAGATGTTATGTCCTTAAGATTGTCAAGGTTCTTAGATGTTATGTCCTATAGGTTGTCAAGGTTCTTAGATGTTATGTCCTATAGGTTGTCAAGGTTCTTAGATGTTATGTCCTAAAGATTGTCAAGGTTCTTAGATGTTATGTCTAATAGGTTGTCAAGGTTCTTAGATGTTATGTCCAATAGGTTGTCAAGGTTCTTAGATGTTATGTCCTATAGGTTGTCAAGGTTCTTAGATGTTATGTCCTATAGGTTGTCAAGGTTCTTAGATTTTATGTCCTATAGGTTGTCAAGGTTCTTAGATGATATGTCCAATAGGTTGTCAAGGTTCTTAGATGTTATGTCCAATAGGTTGTCAAGGTTCTTAGATGTTATGTCCTATAGGTTGTCAAGGTTCTTAGATGTTATGTCCAATAGGTTGTCAAGGTTCTTAGATGTTATGTCCAATAGGTTGTCAAGGTTATTAGATGTTATGTCCTAAAGATTGTCAAGGTTCTTAGATGTTATGTCTAATAGGTTGTCAAGGTTCTTAGATGTTATGTCCAATAGGTTGTCAAGGTTCTTAGATGTTATGTCCTATAGGTTGTCAGGGTTCTTAGATGTTATGTCCAATAGGTTGTCAAGGTTCTTAGATGTTATGTCCTAAAGATTGTCAAGGTTCTTAGATGTTATGTCTAATAGGTTGTCAAGGTTCTTAGATGTTATGTCCAATAGGTTGTCAAGGTTCTTAAATGTTATGTCCAATAGGTTGTCAAGGTTCTTAGATGTTATGTCCAATAGGTTGTCAAGGTTCTTAAATGTTATGTCCAATAGGTTGTCAAGGTTCTTAGATGTTATGTCCAATAGATTGTCAAGGTTCTTAAATGTTATGTCCAATAGGTTGTCAAGGTTCTTAGATGTTATGTCCAATAGGTTGTCAAGGTTCTTAAATTTTATGTCCAATAGGTTGTCAAGGTTCTTAAATGTTATGTCCAATAGGTTGTCAAGGTTCTTAGATGTTATGTCCTATAGGTTGTCAAGGTTCTTAGATGTTATGTCAAATAGGTTGTAAAGGTTCTTAAATGTTATGTCCAATAGGTTGTCAAGGTTCTTAGATGTTATGTCCTAAAAGTTGTCAAGGTTCTTAGATTTTATGTCCTAAAGATTGTCAAGGTTCTTAGATGTTATGTCCAATAGATTGTCAAGGTTATTAGATGTTATGTCCTATAGGTTGTCAAGGTTCTTAGATGTTATGTCCTATAGGTTATCAAGGTTCTTAGATGTTATGTCCAATAGGTTGTCAAGGTTCTTAAATGTTATGTCCTATAGGTTGTCAAGGTTCTTAGATGTTATGTCCTATAGGTTGTCAAGGTTCTTAGATGTTATGTCCTATAGGTTGTCAAGGTTCTTAGATGTTATGTCCTAATAGGTTGTCAAGGTTCTTAGATGTTATGTCCTAAAGATTGTCAAGGTTCTTAGATGTTATGTCCTATAGGTTGTCAAGGTTCTTAGATGTTATGTCCAATAGGTTGTAAAGGTTCTTAGATGTTATGTCTAATAGGTTGTCAAGGTTCTTAGATGTTATGTCCAATAGGTTGTCATTGTTCTTAGATGTTATGTCCAATAGGTTGTCAAGGTTCTTAGATGTTATGTCCTATAGGTTGTCAAGGTTCTTAGATGTTATGTCCTTAAGATTGTCAAGGTTCTTAGATGTTATGTCCTATAGGTTGTCAAGGTTCTTAGATGTTATGTCCTATAGGTTGTCAAGGTTCTTAGATGTTATGTCCTAAAGATTGTCAAGGTTCTTAGATGTTATGTCCAATAGGTTGTCAAGGTTCTTAGATGTTATGTCCTATAGGTTGTCAAGGTTCTTAGATGTTATGTCAAATAGGTTGTAAAGGTTCTTAAATGTTATGTCCAATAGGTTGTCAAGGTTCTTAGATGTTATGTCCGATAGGTTGTCCAGGTTCTTAGATGTTATTTCTAATAGGTTGTCAAGGTTCTTAGATGTTATGTCCAATAGGTTGTCAAGGTTCTTAGATGTTATGTCCGATAGGTTGTCAAGGTTCTTAGAGGTTATTTCCTATAGGTTGTCAAGGTTCTTAAATGTTATGTCCAATAGGTTGTCAAGGTTCTTAGATGTTATGTCCAATAGGTTGTCAAGGTTCTTAAATGCTATGTCAAACAGGTTGTCCAGGTTCTTAGATGCTATGTCCAATAGGTTGTCAAGGTTCTTAGATGTTATGTCCAATAGGTTGTCAAGGTTCTTAAATGTTATGTCCAATAGGTTGTCAAGGTTCTTAGATGTTATGTCCAATAGGTTGTCAAGGTTCTTAAATGTTATGTCCAATAGGTTGTCAAGGTTCTTAAATGTTATGTCCAATAGGTTGTCAAGGTTCTTACATGTTATGTCCTAAAAATTGTCAAGGTTCTTAGATTTTATGTCCTAAAGATTGTCAAGGTTCTTAGATGTTATGTCCAATAGGTTGTCAAGGTTCTTAGATGTTATGTCCGATAGGTTGTCCAGGTTCTTAGATGTTATTTCTAATAGGTTGTCAAGGTTCTTAGATTTTATGTCCTAAAGATTGTCAAAGTTCTTAGATGTTATGTCCAATAGGTTGTCAAGGTTATTAGATGTTATGTCCTATAGGTTGTCAAGGTTCTTAGATGTTATGTCCTATAGGTTGTCAAGGTTCTTAGATGTTATGTCCTAAAGATTGTCAAGGTTCTTAGATGTTATGTCCAATAGGTTGTCAAGGTTCTTAGATGTTATGTCCTATAGGTTGTCAAGGTTCTTAGATGTTATGTCAAATAGGTTGTAAAGGTTCTTAAATGTTATGTCCAATAGGTTGTCAAGGTTCTTAGATGTTATGTCCGATAGGTTGTCCAGGTTCTTAGATGTTATTTCTAATAGGTTGTCAAGGTTCTTAGATGTTATGTCCAATAGGTTGTCAAGGTTCTTAAATGTTATGTCCAATAGGTTGTCAAGGTTCTTAGATGTTATGTCCAATAGGTTGTCAAGGTTCTTAGATTTTATGTCCTAAAGATTGTCAAAGTTCTTAGATGTTATGTCCAATAGGTTGTCAAGGTTATTAGATGTTATGTCCTATAGGTTGTCAAGGTTCTTAGATGTTATGTCCTATAGGTTGTCAAGGTTCTTAGATGTTATGTCCTAAAGATTGTCAAGGTTCTTAGATGTTATGTCCAATAGGTTGTCAAGGTTCTTAAATGTTATGTCCTATAAGTTGTCAAGGTTCTTAGATGTTATGTCCTATAGGTTGTCAAGGTTCTTAGATGTTATGTCCTATAGGTTGTCTAGGTTCTTAGATGTTATGTCCAATAGGTTGTCAAGGTTCTTAGATGTTATGTCCAATAGGTTGTCAAGGTTCTTACATGTTATGTCCTAAAGATTGTTAAGGTTCTTAGATGTTATGTCCTATAGGTTATCAAGGTTCTTAGATGTTATGTCCAATAGGTTGTCAAGGTTCTTAGATGTTATGTCAAATAGGTTGTAAAGGTTCTTAAATGTTATGTCCAATAGGTTGTCAAGGTTCTTACATGTTTGTCCTAAAGATTGTCAAGGTTCTTAGATGTTATGTCCTATAGGTTGTCAAGGTTCTTAGATGTTATGTCCCATAGGTTGTCAAGGTTCTTACATGTTATGTCCTAAAGATTGTCAAGGTTCTTAGATGTTATGTCCTATAGGTTGTCAAGGTTCTTAGATGTTATGTCCAATAGGTTGTCAAGGTTCTTAAATGTTATGTCCTATAGGTTGTCAAGGTTCTTAGATGTTATGTCCAAGAAGTTGTCAACGTTCATACATAGATGTAGTGTCTTAGTTATCAGGGTTCTTAAAAGTTATATCAACATAGTTGTCAAGGTTCTTGTAGGTTATGTCAACATGTGGTCTAGGTTTTATACATGCTGTGTCTACATAATGGACAAGGTTCTTAGATGTATGGCAGTACTGGATCGGGTCGATTATCTGCAACCACTCAGAAGCTCAATTGGTATAGCATCAAGCTAGTGTTCAGAGGTCTCCGGTTCGAAAACTCAGTCTGGTTGTGCATTTTCCAATCCTCTTACATTTGGTGCATGTCATCAAACCTTGTTTAAAATGAGAGGAATACTTAACAAAGATGTACCTAAACCATTGTGAGTTGTCAGGTCTTTCGGAGTCAAAGACTTAAAAACGGAGGGAAGACTCAGGCGTGGCTCCAGGAATTTGAAAAGCTGGGATCCAGAAATTTAGTGGTAATGCGAGCGCCATAGGAGTGAGCTGAGTTTTTTTTTGGCGAGGGGTTTCAATGGGGGTCAAAATTTCCGGGGGGGGGGGGGGGGGGGGGGGTATGTCACATGCAGAGGCTATAAAACAAGTTCTTGGTTGTTGACACAGCAGCTAAATAAGCTAAATGCTGCACTTATTTCTGCACACTAGTCCATTTCTTTGTTCATATATATGTTATGCACTCGCGGTTGTGTTCTTATACATCGCTAGCATCTTAAATTGGTATATTTCATAAAATAAATAATATTTTTAACCTGATTTATAAAGCAATGGGATGAGATCCATACATCGTAATAATGACGATTGATTTACCTATGCTACATTATAATCACCTATGGTTACAATCTAAACATTTATAAACTTTTACGAAGGATATGATGATTGATATTTCACTCACATTAAATCTGATATTATTTTTTTCGAGGAAAAACAGCTACTGTAGGCCTCGTTGTCTCGTACATGCAGCCTTTCTACTACAACGACAAAACTTTCTCTTTCCATATATATCAACCAATCAGCGTTAGTGATACATCTGCAGTAATGGTTTTCAGCCAATCAGAGCAAGGTGCTTAACGAGATTCTTAGATCGTAAACGACACTACTATTATACCTCATAGCATAACAATGAACTTTTTGTACCTTTCACCAAAGAGTTCCAACAGGGGAGATAACTCGTCCCTCTCAATAGCTTAGATTTAATGGTAATAATACTAAATCCTCTTTTTTTACAATCTACAACCTCGATGAAGCTAATGATTATACATTATATTTTCTGTACTTAATGTTGCATTATAATCAAAAGAAAAATTGGCTGGCAAATGATTAAGAAAAAAAATAGCAATACTTTTATCACCTGATATCCCTATTTAAATAGGTAGTATATGAGACAATTTATATTATACGGGCTAAAAGTCTTGATAGATGTTATACTTTTCAGTCTAAAATTATTATATGATATGCACTAAGTAACTATAAACTTAAAAAGTAAAAAAATGTAAAACCAGAAATCTTTTAGAATAAATTAATTTCTTTAAATATTGTAATATCCCACTGAGTCTGATTGGGTTTTTTAAAGACTTGTCGGTTTCCATGGCAACGGTGATAACTTTGATACTTGATACCTATTTTCTTGCATGATATTACATTTAGACCAACATATGTAAATTTGAAGCATTTTGGTAATTTTGACACTTTCCATATTTTGCCAAAATTGCTCGATGCTTGCTGACATCCACTCTTAAGTATCAGACGACTATTGACTAATTTGTGTGTAATCAACCCAGTTCTTGTGATCACTGCTTAATACGTAAATGTGTATGTAGTTAATAACATGCATCTTTCAATGAGTCGTCGTTTCACGTAACGGTGTTACAAAGCCGATATCCGTGTTTACCCAATACAAGTGTTAATGATGTTAATTACCGATCATAAATTTATTACATGTATTTGAGATTGATTAATTATCGTATCACGTACTGTATGTTTGTGCATAAATTCTGTAACATTTAGGTCGTAGAGAAAAAGCAATGTACCGTTATAAAAACAAAAGCTACACATTGTAACACAGGTAAACACCCGGGGCTATGACCTGGCAGCGGTCTATGGGCGGCCGTTTTAGGATAAAATACAGACACTTCTTAAGTGCAAAAAAAGCCAAATGGCCATTATGTTCTTTTTACACTTAAGTGCAAAAGATTTGCACTTAAGTGTCAAAAAAATTATTTGCACTTAAGTGCAAAAAAATGAAGCGGTTTCCAACAAGAAATTCACCTACCGAAGTAATTTTTTCGACTGGTCCAAAATGAAGTACAATGATTGGTCGACCAATGGGCGAAGTTCTATCAATTTCGTATCGACCAATCAAATCATGCATACTGTCGCAGTGTGCCCTAGCGATACGTAAACAATATGGCGGCTTCTATATTACCTCGTGTTAAACATAGTAACCGAGCGACTCGTCAGCTGATAGAAGTGAAACAATTGTAAGAAAAAGCTTTGTTGGTTTTAAATGGTACAATCGATCAATGTGAAATATAAACCATAATAGAAGGTTTTTTTTTACAGTAGACCTTCTTTGACCACGTCTTCCAGTATATGTTTGGTAACAAGTTATGGTAATATTACATAACAGTTAGTACTGTCTTTACCACGCAAATATCTATGAATTTATACTTACTTTTTGTGGAAATAAATGCAACTGCATTTGACTTGAATGCAAAGCTGAAAACCAGAGCTTGAAACTGTGCTGGTTGAATTATTATGTCACACCCCAAATATTGATTAAAGAAATATTCCTTTTTTGCAAAGAGTATCACATGTCATTGCGAATATCGACATTTCCGGGAGTGTAGCATAATAAATGGGATTACCTGTAACATTTATGACCAAAATAATGTAAACAGTGAAGGAATAAGGACACTTCACATGCTTTTATGTATTAATTTAGACATATTTGTAACGTCCGCTCTCCATGAACACGGGACGTGAAAGTTCTTTTTGGGATGGTTGTGGTGTGATAAACATAATTCAACACTGGATATAAAGTTTACTTATACATTTTGTATTTATTAATCCAAATGAAAATCCCGAGTAAATATTACAATCCAATGAAGTTTCATCCATCTTCCACACTATCGCCGGCGCATTCACACTTAACAGTTCACACACATTTAAACAAAACTAAGTCCTCACATCCTAAATATGTACATCCAAACGGCACTAAGTCCGTTTAGACTCAAAGCTGCTGGAGAACTCCTTATGCAAAACGCGCAAGTCTTTTTATATCCCCTAAGGGTTAATTAATATGTATGAATTGAGGATGTGGTCAATTGACCAATCCTGACCTTTAAACCGAAATATGGGCGTATCTAAACCCCTATCTCGTCATTTCCAAATATAGCCCTAGGCACTGGTCCCACGGACCGTGTGCTACCTAATAACGACTGACTTTCAGGTTCTACCGTTTGGTTATATTTTACCTTGATATAGAATGAAGGGTGTAAACCTAAAACGGGTTAATTAACCAGTGATCTAAGGGAAGCAACTCGAATAGATTTGGCTGACTATAGCGTACAGCTTTAACTACTCTAGGTAACTTTGAACACATAACATATAAAACTTGTCTATTTCCTAGTTCACTACATATTTACAATTACAGGAAATTCTTAGTAAAAAATATAAAGTAAAAGCCTCCTCCCCCCGCCCAGGCCTGATAATGAAAAGG
Source organism: Pecten maximus (assembly GCF_902652985.1). Lineage (NCBI taxonomy): Eukaryota > Metazoa > Mollusca > Bivalvia > Pectinida > Pectinidae > Pecten > Pecten maximus. The sequence continues at coordinate 38,748 of NW_022980481.1, forward strand.
GATGATAATCTAGGGATTAATTTATAGTTTTTTGCACTTAAGTGTAAAAAAAAAAGTTTTTGCACTTAAGTGTAAAAAAAGTTTTTTGCACTTAAGTGTAAAAAAAAAAGTTTTTTGCACTTAAGTGTAAAAAAAAGTTTTTTGCACTTAAGTGTAAAAAAAAAGTTTTTTGCACTTGTGTAAAAAAAAGTTTTTGCACTTAAAGTGTTTTTTGCACTTAAGTGTAAAAAAAAGTTTTTTGCACTTAAGTGTAAAAAAAAAGTTTTTTGCACTTGTGTAAAAAAAAGTTTTTGCACTTAAGTGCTCATCTATTACTCAGCAATGGCCAAGTTTGCAGTATTTGGGAGCAGCTATGCTACTCCTCTTGAGAGATATTATCATGGTTTCCTTAAGGAAAATAATGATAACAAATGTGTTTTAGAAAAGAAAATATCAAAATCTCTATTTGTTGAGTAATTCCCAAAATGCAAGTAATATATAAAAAAAATCATAACTGTCAAAGTTAGTATTTAAATTTAATTTCCAATCTTGTCCACTATTAGGAAATGTTATATTTATTCATACTATTGTTTCTTATGCATGTTCCTGGCACTGTCAGATTCTTCGGGAAGGATGGCATGCGTTCAGATTCGATCAAAAGACAATTACTTAGAGACTTGATAGAGTACTTTACTTTAAACATATTTTATTGTCTAAACAAGAACAATAGGATTAGGCACAAGTTATTACAACTTATGAAGCCTTCTCCACTCAACATGTTAATATTTACAAGTAATGACATAGGTATAATATATAGTAAATCATGTAACATTTAGGAGGAAAAATGGATAATCTAACATACAATGTACATTTACATAATAAAGAGATACAAGTATATATATTCAAAATCTTCTGCTGGACTTTATGAAAGACTGCACATATCCAAATACATAACTATTCACTTCCAAAGCCAAGTTTTCATTACCATATAATAACAAATTTAAATTTACATGTATATTTAAATCATTAAAATATTGGAACATTTCAGCACGAGCAGTAGCATATATTGGACATTCACAAAAGAAATGATGCGCATTTTCACAAATGTTACCACAGTTTACACAGAGTCCTCTGCCAAATTTACACGAAAAAGATCATCCTTAAGAGAACTACACTTATATCTTAATTTTGTATGTATTATATTAAACTTTCTTTCACCATAATTATAGTAGCAAGGCAGACTAGTAGAAATAGGTTGAGAGAGAGCTAGTTTGAAAGAAGAAAGAGAAAGAGATTTAACATTGTCGTCTAAATTGTTCCAGTTTCTTAAAGTAGAGGGAAAGAAGGAGTTTATTGTAGAAGAGAGTCTGTAATTTGGAATTCTAAAATTGTCCTTATTTCTTAAAGGGTAAGGGTTATTATTGCCCACTGAAGGAGGTAATAAGTTAGATAGATAACTTGGAGTCATATTATTTTTTATTTTATAAAGTAATTGAAGATTTCTTTTAGCTCTTCTGTCTGAAAGTGGTTCCAAAGATGTTTCAAAATATAAAAATTATTTTCTTGTATAAGATGGTAGACCAGTTATTATTCTAGCTGCTTCAAACTGAGCCCGCTCTAACTTTTCTGAGTCAGCTTGAGAGCATCCGTCCCAAAACTCACATGCATATTCCAGAACAGGTAAAATAAATGACTTATAAATTCTTAAAAGAGCATCACGCTTAAACATATATTTAATTTTCCTTAAAACATTTATTTTTTTCATTAGTGATTTGTATATCTCATCAATGTGGTCAGACCATTTAGCATTTGAATTAAATATGACTCCAAGATGTCTATGTAAACTACTAAAATTTAAAAAGGTTCCATCAAAAATTAAATCAAGATTTTCTTCAATATTGTCGGAGTTTGATATACAAATTATCTCAGTTTTATTTGGATTAAAAGAAACAAGCCAAGTTTTTGCCCACTGATTTAATTTTTCTAAATCTCTGTTTAAAACTAATTCAATTTCTCGGCATGAAGAAGACGACTTTATAAGAGAAGTGTCATCAGCAAATAAACGTGCTGTTGACTCAAGTTCATCAGCTATGTCATTAATATATATTAAAAAAAGAAGAGGTCCTAGAATTGAGCCCTGGGGAACTCCAGCCATTATCATACCAACATCAGAAGATGAACTATTAATATATACTTTTTGTTGTCTGTTACATAAATAGTTTTCTATCCAGGACAAGAGATTACCTGAAATACCATATTTCCCATTTATTAGGAGACCTTTGTGCCAGACTCTGTCAAAGGCTTTCGAAATGTCACAGAAAATCATACAAGTATGTTTCTTTTTTTCTAGATTTAGACCATCTTCGCTAGCCAAGGCTTCTGATTACGTTACACTCCACGAACCCTTGGCGGATATAGTCGTGTTCAAACCGTCGCGCCCTGGAATCCCAGGGCAACCAATCAAATCGCATTTTACATTCAGGCTTGGTTTCGCATTAAACAAAAACTGCGGCACCCAGTACAGAACTACATTGTCGACTATGTCATGACATTTTACCTAAATACAGAGATGTACAATCATTGGGGAAACATTCACAGTGTTTGATCAATTTATATAAGTCATTGATCACACATCTCATCGAAATTGACACAAGCCTTCATGTGTGTCTGTAAACATCACCGATGAAGTACATTGGTAACGCTCATTTTGATTGGTCGAAAATTTCATGAATAAAGGGTGGTAATTTCGAATCTCCGCTAGAGGGCCAGAACTAACGACTATATCCGCCAAGGGTTCGTGGAGTGTAACGTAATCAGAAGCCTTGGCTAGCGAAGATGGATTTAGACAAATGTTATGATAAATTTCAATTAGTTGGTATACTGCTGAATTTCCAGGCATAAATCCTGCTTGAAACCGATAAAATAATGCATTTTCAAAAAAAATAATTATACAAGTGCTTAAAAATAACCCTTTCTAACACTTTCCCAACAATAGAGTACAACCCTGATGTTGTACTCATCTAACTAAGAGGAAATGACATCTCGGCGACATTATCCCCAGCTACATGTTCCAGAGATTTCCGACACTGCAGGTGGACCTACATCACGCTGGAATTCAGAAGGTGTACTTTTCAGAGATTGTGCGACGTGGTAACTCTGACAAGTCCCCCGGCCTGACAACGACCTCTTTTGAGAAACAACGGAAGAAGATAAATGAACAACTGCTTACTAGAGGACTTTGACTGTGACCAAGTGCATTTCAACAACTCAGGACTCAGGACCCAGTTCCATGCTTTGAGACGACCATTTTTGTATAATTGATTGAAATTGATAAACATCTTTAATATGTCATGTTATGCTTTGTAATTTATAATATGTTTCAAGCGATTAATCTTAAAAATGTATAACTATTAACTAGAATCATTTCATGATAATCATATTTTATTTTATTATTCAATCAACTTTATCGTTGTGAGTTAGAAATGTAAACATTATGATTGATGTTGTTTCCATTATCATTATTTTTTGTCTGTGTCATATTAATATTTTGATTTCAGATCTATCTGCTTGTGTATATAATATAATAATATAAATATCCGATTCCTTTTAAATGTTTAATTCCTTTAAATGTTTTGTGTACTACTTTATTGTATATAAAACTATATATCTGCCATTGATAACAATATATAACACAATAAATCATGATTGGTTTTCAAAGTTGCAGTATATGGACTGTATTAATATCTTTGTTTTTTTATAAATAAAAAGTGTTTAATAGTGTCCAATCTGATTTTGTTCATTTTGTAAATGTAAGGGTTATGCCTTTAAAATACATAATTAAAAACAATTTTTGGTAAAAAAAAAGGTATTTCAATATGTAATAGAATCAAAACACTGCGAAATAATACAATTTATAAGCGATAAACACCTTTAATACCCATTCTGGTCCAGTTTCATGTCTCTGAGGACTTTGTAAGAGTTACTTCCCTTGAATTGACCTGAAATTACGATAGACAAAAAATACCGAAATTCGTACAAAATACACATTTTTGTTTAATGAAACTTTACTATATCATGTATAATACACATACAATTTGAAAAATCCTTTGATTTTGCAGAAACAACACTTGAATTTTACTATGGCGTGCAGAAACACGTATGCCGAATAGTAGTGCAAAGCGCTTCATCCTGGCTACGCAAATAAGACAGACTTTTTCACAAAGTGCACATTTTTTTTAATGAAACTTCATCAGAACCTGTAAAAGAGGTAGACCAACGCAAAAAAACAAGTTATTTTGTGTATATATCGTTAACATTTTGCTATGGCGTGCGAAAACCCCTATGGTGTATATTTTCCTATGGCGTACATGTATTTAAGGGTCACCCGACATGCGCAGACAAGGATAACATTTGTGTTGTTTAGTGCTAAAGAGTTCTAGTATTACTGGAACGATCCATTTTGAAGAGAGGATACGAAGAAATTTTTTGTACTTATGTGCGCAGGTACATAATGTAAAAAGATTACTACATAATGGCAAAAGAGTTCTTTTTGCATTATGTGGTTTTTGCACTTAAGTGAAAAAGTTTTTGCCATTATGTAATTTTTGCCGTTATGTTAATTTTTTTGCACTTAAGTGCAAAAGATTTGCACTTAAGTGCAAAAGTTTTTGCACTTAAGTAGTGTCTGTATTTTATCCTAAAACGGCCGCCCATAGCGGTCGCTATGACTACGCACAGTGTCAAGCGATAGTCTGTACTATGGGCGGCCGTTTTAGGATAAAATACAGAAACTACTTAAGTGCAAAAAAAAGCCAAATGACCATTATGTTCTTTTGACACTTAAGTGCAAAAAAAATTATTTGCACTTAAGTGCAAAAAATATGAAGCTGTTTCCAACAAGAAATTCACCTACCGAAGTAAATTTTTCGACTGGTCCGAAATGAAGCACAACGATTAGTCGACCAATGGGCGAAGTTCTATCAATTTCGTATCGACCAATCAAATCATGCATACTGTCGCAGTGTGCCCTAGCGATACGTAAACAATATGGCGGCTTCTATATTACCTCGTGTTAATCTTTTAACCGACACATGTCGCCCGAGACACGAATTTCATGGAGGTGTCCACAGTGGTAGCAAATGCTCTAAACAGCATCAACACAGCCAGAAATAGCCTAGTGGATGATGGAGTTGTAGAGCGAACAAGAAGACTGTTTAGAAGAAGACACTATCGACAAGTAGGGGGTATGTAACTTACAATGTACTTAATCTGAAATACTGTCTCTGCAGACTATAAAATCATATAAATGCAACCTGGTAATCATTTGCCACGATATACCACTCTGCTAGATAGATCCTTTTAGCTTGGTTCCACCCCTAGCAGGGACAGTGATTTAAACTACAGTATGTAAATAGGCCTAATCATTGCGCTCTGTTTCAATATGTAAATGAGATGCAATTTTCTCCCTTTGTTTCTTTATTTACACTTGTATCAGCAGTAATTACTATAAGTTTTACTTCAATATAATTACCCCATAGGCATATTGTGTTTATTTTTTGTGTTTTTTTTTAAGAAATAATTTAAGACTAGGTAATACAATTTTTTTTTCTGAAGGAGTATTTGAGTTTCAAACAATATTTTAGATAAATTGTACCCTTTCTGGTACTATGCTTTATCATAAATAGTTTTTGTTCAATTTTGATTTCAATATTAGACTTTATTACAATGTAACAGAGAGATATCTAACCGAGCAGTATATTGCTGCTTCGGTTGTATTTACCAGGATTATAAATATAGTTAATGTAACTTCCATTACACCGTCTTTTTAAGACATCTCACCTAAGTATAATATGAACTTTTTTTACCTGTCAATCAATTTTTTCCCCAATATTTGCTAGAATATGTGTATCCACCCTTCCTGTTTGGTTTATATGCCAGATAAATCAAATGATTACATGTAGCTTTTCATTGTTTATCATGTTCTATAATTTTTAACTGCCATAACACCATTGCGACATTTTATTAATTACTAGACTGCATTTATTCTATTTCATTGGAATATATTGAACAAGAGAGGCGTGTGTGGATAAATCTATTGCCCATATAAGAGCGTGCTGTAAAGTACCAAAGTATCAAACTAACATTTCTGTACCCAGTTTTTTGTAACTATACAATATGGTAACTTTTGAACGACCTTATCAATAGGCAATGATAAGAAGTTTTCTTTTTGATAAAAGTAAACTCTGAACAGAAATTATTTCATTATCACAAACTGTGTAATGCAGAAAAATATGCAGTATATCAGTTGATTTTACTTCTGATGAATTAAACCAGATCAGAAGAATGTTTCATTTCTTTAATTTAAGCCTGTAAATACAAGCACTCATAATTACTATAAGTACTAGAACCGGAACGTGTCGTGAAAATAGGATATGTCCGCTATGTTTTACTGGGGTTGGATGCAAGTATCATTATTGATTTTTTAGTTCAAATATGTACCCCATCTATTCATAAAATGAAAGGATTTTTATCATTATGCAATATTAGAGTATTATCAAATCTATCTATGTTCATCCAATAACTAGAAAGACATCTAAAAAATAACATGTGAATTTCAAACATCAAATTGTAAAATATATACATGTATAATGTATATTGAAATGATATGTTTTAAAACATACATGTTATAATATGTATGGTTAAATATACTATGCTGTATTGAGGGAACGTTTTATGCAGTGTATCACAAGTCTTTGTTGACCTCTTGTCGCACATAATGGTGTGTCTGAGTGCTAATAAAGATCTATCTCTCTCTCTTAAAGATCAGAAGAATGTTTCATTTCTTTAATTTAAGCCTGTAAATACATGCACTAATAATTACTATTATATTAATTGGTCTTCTCAGTCTATTATCATTGTTGAATTTGTATATAAAAATTACATTTATTTTAAGATATCTTTATTTTTCATATACAAATGATAATTTGCCAATTTAATAGAAAAAAAATATTACACAATTTATTTTTGTCTTCATTAAAATATTTCTGATCATTGAAGAATTGCATATTTTCATCAATCTGATTGTAAGCTGTCAAATGCATGAGACAGTCTGACACTTTAATTGCTATCCATGAAAACTAAACCATATAACCAATAACTGTCAATGTTAGATGTGCCACTGGCAGGTGACAACTACATGTATATATACACAACCCAGTCTCAAAACAAACACATGTGACTGTAATTAGTCTTAACAAAAGTGACTCTAATTAGTGCCAACATTTAGATGTTTCCTTGTTCAACATTTTGTTTTGAAAGTGAAAATAATTTTTTGGCTTAACTCCAATAGGTCCACCTGTATCTTGAGAAAAAAAACATAACTTTTATGATAAATGTATGGATCTTTTGATTGATGATGGTTCTTGTACATGTTGTGCTAATATTGAAAATGCAATTCAATTCTTCTTCAAATGCCCACTTTACTTAATATTTGACATCACATCATATTAGTTTATAACCTTCTGGGATATGTTAAACTTCACATTCTGTATATGGTGCCATTGATATGCCAACTGATTTTATCTAAAATTACGCTTTCAAATTCGTGTGTAATAATTATGTCTATGTACTCATTTATTTATAACACAGTTCTATCAATTGAAAATACATCATGAATACATATACATATGAGAGTGAGAATGTGTTTTCTTTGTTTAAATACATATCAATTATTAACTTCTAATATTTTCCTATTACATACTAATTTTGTAATACTCATGTACTCATTTAAAAGGACTAATATAAGCTGAGCCATGTTGTCCAATCCCTTTTGCCAACACAAAAACTTGATGATGTTCTATGTAAAACTACCTTGTTCTTATACAGTACAGCTCGAGTGGACGTTGCTTAATCCACTCATGCGCGAAATGGGGGGACATGCGTGGGCAAGACTGTCCTCGAGCATTCACGGTATACCGTGATCCGTCACAGTCCACCGAATCACGTGGACATATGAAAT
>NW_022980482.1:0-3861 GCF_902652985.1 Pecten maximus
ATGACATAACACTGCCTGGTTACTGTTCATATACTTTTCCCCGTATTAATGCAAAAGGGGGTGGGATACTAATTTATGTTAAAAATGGATTGAATGAAGTTTGTACAGTTGTTGATAATATTTTAGATTGCATTGTGATTCTGAAGTTGAAAGGCGTCGGTGAAATTGAGGCTAAACGTGATACTTACGTATTTGCATGCTACTTCCCACCTATAAACAGCACCTTTTATGATAAGAATGATATAGATCCATTTATATGTCTAGAAGAATGTGTATCTAAGTACAATACACATGGTGATATTGTTGTAACGGGTGATTTTAATAGTAGAACTGGGGAGGCTGATGATTTTATTAGATGTGATCGAATAGGGGAATTTGCTGCGGAGATGTTATCAAATATTTTTAATTATATACCAGATGTGAATATGCCCAAGCGTTTGAGTGTAGACAAACAGGTAAATCAGTTTGGTAGAAAGTTATTGGAAGTTTGTAAATCAACCGGTCTTAGAATTGTTAACGGCAGACATCCTGGGGATCCCAATGGAGACATTACATTCTATAACAGAAACGGAACTAGCCTCATTGATTATGTTTTAGTTCTAGACAATAAGGTAGATATTATTAAAACATTGAAGACAGGTGAGTTTAATACCTATTCTGATCATGCACCGGTTAGTTTTTCTTTGTGTAATAATTGTAAATTAGTTAAACACGAAAAACAAAGTAATAATTTAAATGACAAGAGAGAAACAAGTGTAAAATGGAATGAAGAAAATAATAGTAGAATTTGTGAGGTATTACAAGAAAACATTGACAGACTGATACAGTCATGTAATACTACTAAATGTGACCAAGAAGGAATTGATACATGTGTAACAAATTTTACAAGTATTCTAAATGAGTTAATTGTTCCTCACTGTACCCATACAAGTAGCAAAAAAGGCACAGGTAAGCAGGAAAATGTTGTCAAGGGAGATAAGCCATGGTTTACAGATCCCTGTAAACAAAGATATAGAGATTATAAATATGCACTGTATACTTTTAATGTTTGTAAATCGACTGTGAACAGGGAAGCACTAGTAAATAAAAAGACGCTGTATAAGAAACTCGAATATAAGTTAAAAAGGGAGTATAAATGTCACCAAGGTGACATGATGAATTATTTAAGAAAGTACAACCCGCGAACATTTTACAAAACGTTTAGGAAACGTAAACATAGTAAGATAAACGATTTAAGTGTTGAGGACTTTTACAATCACTTTTGTTCATTAGGATCGAGTGAGCCCACAATAGACAGGGATGTATCAAACTTTCTTAATGAGTATGGTGTGAATTCAGCTGATCTTCTCCCTCATGAACTAGATGTAGATATAACAGAGACTGAGATTCTGACTGCAATTAAAAAACTAAATACTAACAAAGCGTGTGGACAAGATGGTATTTTTAATGAATATTTTATTAATTGTAAAGATATTTTAATGCCATGTTTATTGCTATTATTCAACTAATCCGATTTCAAGTCTGGTTATTTCCCGTCATCGTTGGTTCACTTGGTAATATAGTTCCCGTTTTTAAAAAAAGGTGACGTTATAACACAGATAACCTATAGGGTATTACCTTATTAAGTTGTGCGGGTAAACTTTTTACTGCCTTATAAATGAAAAGACTTGTATCGTTCGAAATGAAATATAATAAAGTAACAGACGCCCAGTTTGGATTTAGGAAAAACTCTTCTACTGTAGACGCCATTTTTGCTTTACAGTCTTTAGTTACTCGTACGTTAAAAAAGAAAAAACGTCTCATTGTTTGTTTTACTAGATATACAAAAGCATTTTGATTTGTATCAACAGACAGAATCTATGGTATAAAATGATAAAGGAAGGTGTAGAAGGAAAACTTCTTAAAGTTATAAGATCATTATATAAAAATGTGAAATGTTGGGTGTTACAATATAATGGTATTCTATCAGATTTTTTTGAGATAGATAAAGGAATTATTCAGGGGGAAATATTATCACCCCTTTTGTTTGCTATATATGTTAATGATTGTGAAATGCAATTTATAGTAGATAATTGCCCATCTATTGAAATACAAGATATAAACATGTTTTTTACTTATGTATGCTGACGATATGGGTGATTATATCTGAAACACCAGAGGGTTTGCAAACAATGTTAAACTCTCTTGCCAAGTACACAAAAAAATGGGATTTGACGGTAATACTGGGAAACTAAATTGTCGTGTTTAGAAATGGGAAGGGGCTACTAAGAGGAATGAAATATGGACATACGAAGGAAATAGATTGGATGTGTCGACCCAATTTAATTACCTGGGTGTGCTATTAAATTTTAACGGGAAATTCAAACAAACTCAGAAGCAAGTTGCTGACCAGGGAGAAGAAAGCATTGTTTGCACTTTTAAATGTTTGCAGGAAAAATTATTTTAATATTGAAACAAAATTAGCAGTATTTGATACTTATGTAATAGTGTTTTAATTATGGAGCAGAAGTTGGGCTTCCATACCGCTCCGGATATTGAAAAACTGCATGTGAGATTCTGCAAGCAAATACTAGGATTACATAATAACACTAGTAATGTTATGGTGTATTATTGAACTGGGAAGATATCCCTTACAAATTATTAGAAAATTTCGAATAATATCAAATATTGGATCAAACTGAGAAATGTAGAAAATTGTATACTTAGGTCATGCTATGACGAGATGCTTTGTAATAATGACATATGGTTATGAGTGTAAAACAAGAATTATACAGAATTGGTCTTGGAAATGTGTGGGAATCTTCCAGTGTAAGTAATAACACTTTTATATTATAAAGAACGTCTTTGTGACATATTTAGACAAGAATGTTTTGAAAAAATTAAATCTTCTCCGAAAGGAGCAGTTGTACCAATATGTGGTGTAACTTTGGTCTCCAGTATTACTTATCAAATCTGTAAATATAATTTATTTAAAGCAAATATGTAAAATTCGATTGTCTGCCACATAAGCTAAATACGAGTGTGGCAGATATATCAGAATCGAAAGACCAAAACAGATGATGTACATTATGTGGACTTGAATGTGATTGTCGAACGAATGAGTTCCTTTCATTTTGAAATGCCCCTGTATATGACATAAGGATACAACTTGATTAAGGAAATCTTATGTAAGACAATCCAAGCATGATATAATTTAATTTCAACTTCTTTACGTGCTGAGAATTGTCCGGAAATAGGAATAATCTGAGTTCAGAAGTATTTGTTTCCAAGCAAAACAAAAGGAGATCTGATGCTGATTACTGCGACTTAGTGTTTACTCTCCACTGTATGTGTGATGGTGTGTGTGGCGGTGTGTGGTGTGTGTGTGGTGGGGGTATGCGGTGTGTGGAGTGGGTGCGTACGGGTGTATGTATAAACTAGTTGTTGTCTTTGTATTATGTTGTTCTGTATATATGTTATAACTGATAAGTCAGCTGACTTAAAGTAATAAAGAACTTGAACTTGAACTTGTACATGTGATAGACACTGATTTGTGTAACACTTATACATGTAATGATAGAGACTGATTTGTGTAACACTTGTACATGTAATGATAGAGACTGATTTGTGTAACACTTGTACGTGTGATAGAGACTGATTTGTGAAGCATTTGTATATAATAAATGATAGATTTTAAATACAAACTGTACCACACATTCAAGTAAAGTAAACTAACCCATAGAAATACATTCAATACGATAATTGAATATTCTAACAATCAAAGCCATTGCCTGTCATGTTTCAAAAGCTTGTAAGTTGTTATACACTGCTAATATCAAAGGGAGCCATTCATGATTATTATTTTTAGAAACACCCCCATTT
>NW_022980483.1:0-1081 GCF_902652985.1 Pecten maximus
CCAAATCCCAGATTTCGAACTCGCAACCCAGAGGTGGAGGGCTAGTGATAAAGTGTTGTGACACCTTAACCACTCGGAGCCCACCATTGAATGATCTTTATAGGTTCCATGTCAAGATCTTTTCTCTATTTTTTCCTTCCTCTTACTAATCTGTGCAAATTGAGAAACATCCCTCAAGTACTTTTCAAACAAAGGGAACCTATATATGAAATTTGAGAAAGATCCTTTTAGTACTTTCTAAGAAATAGCGATAACAAACTTCAATTGTCAAAATCCAAGATGGCTGCCTGTCGGCCAGGTTGTTTTCCGACTGGTCCAAAAATGCAAATAACTAGGGACCATGGGAAACCTACATATGAAATTTGAGAAAGATCCCTTCACTACTTTCTGAGAAATAGCGATAACAAACTTCAATTGTCAAAATCCAAGATGGCTGCCTATCGGCCATGTTGTTTTCCAATTGGTCTCAAAAAGCAATATGCATACCTAGGCACCAAGGGAAACCTACATATGAAATTTGAGAAAGATCCCTTCAGGACTTTCTCAGAAATAGCGATAACAATCTTCAATTGTTAAAATCCAAGATGGCTGCCTGTCGGCCATGTTGTTTCCAATTGGTCTCAAAAAGCAATATGCATAACTAGGCACCAAGGGAAACCTACATATGAAATATGAGAAAGATCCCTTCAGAACTTTCTCAGAAATAGCGATTTTCAATCTTCAATTGTCAAAATCCAAGGTGGCTGCCTGTTGGCCATCTTGTTTTCTGATTGGTCTCAAAATGCAATAGGTATAACAAGGGACCAAGGGGATCCTACATATGAAATTTGAGAAAGATCCCTTCAGTGCTTTCTGAGGAATAATGATAAAAAGCTTCAATTATCAAAATCCAAGATGGCTGCCTGTCGGCCATGTTGTTTTCCGATTGGTCTCAAAATGCAATATGCATAGCAAGGCACCAAGGGGAATCTACATATGAAATTTGAGAAAGATCCCTTCAGTACTTTCTGAGGATTAGCGATAACAAGAATTGTTTACGGATGGAGGGTTTACGGATGGAGGGACGGACGGAGGGACGGAC
>NW_022980484.1:0-1366 GCF_902652985.1 Pecten maximus
ATTCTATTTGATATCTTTTGAGTCAATTTTAAGTCAAGTTCAAAATACTGTACATGTGATGTAGCAGCAATCTGTTGTTGCAGGAGAAACTCAGCTACCTCATGGTCTGTGGTCGAAGTCTTGACGTTTCCTTAGTGAACCCTGCGAACATACAATGGAAAAAACCACAGCAGACCCAGATTTCCATCTAAATTGGGAGGGTGAGGAGGGCATTTGTATCTCACACGCTACCGCTAGCAATGGCTACCAAATATCAGGAACTGCCAAGGGCGATAACTCTAATTGCAAATATGGAAATAAACTACAAAACCAAGGGAATTAACCGTACAGGATAAATCAAACTATATTGCTACCTAACAACAACTTAGTTTAAACAATATTTTATTCAATATCTACATGTCATATCTATGATACATAATAATAAAAGGATTCAGAAAAAAGTATGAAAATACTTATTTATTAAATAACAGATTGGTGGGTGACAAAACTGTATAGCCATTTATTAGTCAAATAGTATAACTTAAAAACAAAACTATTTGAGAGAGAGAGAGAGAGAGAGAGAGAGAGAGAGAGAGAGAGGGAGAGAGATGTAATGGGACCTAGTGATACTATAGGTACTACATAATCATGATGACATAATAAAACATAGTAGGATGTGATAAATAGGAAAACCTGATCATTCCGGCAAAACTTCCATCGGTGAACAATTAACCGAGCGTCCGCGGTAGCGTGGTTACAATACTACGGAATATGGTGACGCTCACCGTGCAGTTCTGACGTCATTTCTAGAGCTGCTAGGAGTTTCGGATGTTTTTGTGCACCTCCATTGGGATGTGATCAACAGGAAAACCTGTTCATTCCGGAAAAACTACCATCGGTGAACAATTAACCGCGCGTGCGCGGTAGCGTGGTTGCAATACTACGGAATATGGTGACGTTCACCGTGCAGTTCTCACGTCATTTCTAGAGCTGCTAGGAGGTTCGAATCTTTTTGAGCACCTCAAGTGGGATATGATAAACAGGAAAACCTGCTCATTCCGGCAAAACTACCATCGGTGAACAATAAACCGAGCGTCCGCGGAAGCGTGGTTACAATACTACGGAATATGGTGACGCTCACCGTGCAGTTCTGAAGTCATTTCTAGAGCTGCTATGAGGTTCGGATCTTTTTGGGCACCTCCAGTGGGATGTGATCAACAGGAAAACCTGCTCATTGCGGCAAAACTTCCATCGGTGAACAATTAACCGCGCGTCCGCGGTAGCGTGGTTACAATACTACGGAATATGGTAACGCTCACCTTGCAGTTCTGAAGTCATTTCTAGAGCTGCTAGGAGGTTCGGATCTTTTTGGGCACCTCCAATGGGA
>NW_022980485.1:0-1858 GCF_902652985.1 Pecten maximus
TAGGGATTTCTACCTGTGCATGTTGGTAAGGGAGCAGTTATTGGCAGAAATTGATTTTTTGATCACTCCAGTAGAGATACTAGTAACTCGGGTCCTGAGATGATCGGCTCGAGTTACATAATGATTACAATCTGACTGTTTACTGAGGGCGGGGAATGTGGGCTTGTCTCCTCCAAGAAGAATATACCTGTGTGCAGGTACACATACAGACAGTTGGTCCTTCACTGGAAATCTACAAGGGGATTCAGTATCGTCAAGCTTTACTTCACTGGAAATCTACAAGGGGATTCAGTATCGTCAAGCAATATGTGGCACATAACTTTAGAATACTTCTTAGGAGAAAAGTGATTAAAGGGAGACAACTACTACTGTGTTTACAGTCTGCCACTGTAATCAGTACCTGTGTTGACGATGGGAAACAACTCTGATAGCATTATCAGTAAATACATCCTTATTATAGGAGTTACTCCCTCCTCTAAAGCAAATAGACAGAAAACAAAACTACCATATAAAACCTTCCAACAATTGGGTATCACTATTATATACAGATCTGAAACACAATTACAAATTGCCTGGTGACAGGTGTCATCTTTAATTTTTATTTTGTCAATTAGAAATGGTGTAGATATGAATAGACAACACAGGGGATATTTACAATGTTTCTGCCCTCCATCCCACCAAATCCCCATCCCTGGAGCCAATAATTATATTCCCCAAACGAAGTAGGGGACTTATTGTGATTACTCTGTTTCTTCTTCTTCTTTTGGATTACTTTTGGATGGAACTTAATGAAACTTGACACAAGGGTTCATCGTGGTCAGGGGGTGTGCAAAAGACCTTTTGTTTTCTGATCGGTCAACCAAGGCGGCTGCCACGGCCTCTGATTGGTCAAATTTAAGATATTGTCTGATTTTGATCAAATTTGGTATAAAGATATATTATTGGACATCAGTCACTCTCGTAACCTCAAGATGGCCATCATTTCCTGACCTCTGATTGGTGATTGGTGGGCAATTGTACGACTGGGGTGGGGGGGGGGGGGGGGGGGGGGGCGACTTTTGTAATGTAGTACTTGCTATTATTATTGTTATTCTTGTTTCTTTCATTTCTTCCAACACAGAAAAACTTTTCTCAGAAACTACTGGGAGGATCTTCATGAAACTTTACAGACATACTCATTAGAGGCAGGGGATGTGGTTTTTTCTAAGATTGGAAATCCAAAATGGCCACCAGAGCTAATTTTTGGTTTTGGAGTTTGGTCACCAATTTCGGTAAAAATTGGTACATAGGGGTTTTTAGTGATGCCAAATAACATGGTAACATTTTCGGAAAGTATGGGTTCATATTGTTAAAAAAGTTCAATTAATTCAGTTCAGTGTTCCTTTACACAGTCCTGTAATAATTCTAGCAGCCTCTATTTGAAAAGATTCAAGAAGTGCTGCATCCTGCTGTGTACAATTATCAAAAAGTATAAACATCACCATATTCTAGTGTGAGTCTTATGTTTTAGGATTCATTTTATATTTGACAGACTTTAATAATTTTATGCATTTACATTCTTTATTAGAGATAAAGTTGATATGATGATGCCACCTACCATCTTCAGAAAAAAATAGATTCTTATGAACCGAAACATTTCTTCAATTTTTTTTTGGAAAATGACTTCAAGGGAAATAATAATGCTTTTTGGACTAGATGTTAGAGATTCAGTTTTAATGGGATTAAAATTTATGTCCCATTTCTTATACCATATAAAGTAGTAGCTGCATCAATTGGATTGTTATGAATTACTTTAAAGGGAAATGTGTTTTCGCAAATCTTCTTTGTTTTCTCAATCATTGTCATATTATCAAGTTTA
>NW_022980486.1:0-2627 GCF_902652985.1 Pecten maximus
ACTTCTTCCGTGGCAAGTTGTCGGATACAGATTCGGCGGTAAGAGACCGATTATTCCTCGTTATGCTATATATATTTAATTGTAGCTTTCTCTGAGATACAGAGAAAACATTTCGTTAACTTACAGATGTAGGACATATAGGGTAGTTGTTTACTTTCTCTGACCACAGTGAGAGAGTACAAACAACAGCAAAGAGTCAATTGTACACAGCTTTGGATTAAGCATAATATTTAAATAGCATCCGATACTTGTGTAGGTTCTGAGTCGGTGCTGTTCAGTTGACTTAAGGCAAAGCGATAAAAAGCATCATTAAATACATTTTACATGTACTTATAGTGAATACTCTAAAACAAATCTTGTACTCCCTTTTTATCTTAGTTTATTAATACTATGTTTTAAAGTAGTTTGTTATTCTTCAGTGGTCACTGCCCTTTTCTGATATAACAATATTGTCGACAGGACTATAGTATCAGGTACATTTCTTAGCGGTATTTTCTGGTCCTGCTCTTCCGAGTAAAAATAGCAGAATTGTTCGCAAATGTCATATTTCTATCGTACGCCAGTAAGTGACAGAACAACAAAACACGTTATGTTGTAACGCACAAAACTTTACTATGGCTAAACCGGAAACACGAGGAGAATAACAAAACGTTTACAAAAGAATCCGGATCCGGATAAACTTTCCGGACACACCTAGTGGCGTTACCACTTTTCCTCTTTTTGTAATATATATTGTCACTGAGGTAACAGGAGTGTCACAATGTTGAGGTATTTGGAAAACAATTGACTAGAACTGGAGTAAAGACAATTATACCTTAACTTAAAAGCATAATCATGACTGAATTAAAACAAGAAATACTTGAGTTTTTACACGGTGATGAAATTAAGACTAGAAAGGGTTACTTGACCCAGCATATTAAATAAAGAATCATTTTATGAATCCATAACATAGTCCTCGAAACGTGTCGGGACTTTGTGTTCGCGCACTGGTCGAGAGCTCAATGTAGGCTGATGAGCGACGGGTAATTTTTCTGTGGTACCAAGTGTAGCGGATGAGTCCGTGTTATCAACAGGAGAGTCAGGTGCACTGGTAGTATATAAGTCATTATACTGTCAATATTGGGATCAAGTTCATGTTCGGGTGGAGTATTATCAAGCGGTACTGATATAGCTGTAGGAATATCAGGCACTTTTGGTGGGGGCACGGGAGTTGTCGATTCTCCTTCTTCGTCATCAGTGAATCTGGCATCACCTGGACAAGCGTGGATAGAGTCCTTAGGGTAAGTATCGGGCACTTTGTTAACATTCAGTGAGTTTTAAACGATTTAAGAGGAGGCTCGTGTGGTTTGTTAACGAAACTTCTGAATGTGCACCAATCTCCTTCGACTTTAACGACAAGATTACTGTGCGTGCTCTATGTTTGTTTTTGTGAATTGAAGGTTGACGAGGTCGCCGACGCAGATTGTGGACACTTCGGACGTAAGCCAGAAGGGGCTTTACATCTCTCACTAAACGTGTGATTTGACTCTCTGGCTAATTTCTGGATTCAATGCAAGAGCTTTCATCGTCCAAGGGAATTTGTTGGTTTAGTGAATTGATCGCGATGAAACCAACAGTTCTCTGGATGAAAGGCCACGACTTCGGATGCGCGTGTTGACGCGCGCAGTAGCTAGAGAGAGCTGCAAAGGAGACACCGTACGGCAAGAAGGGTCCTGACGAAGAATTTCATCCTCTAGTTCCTGTATCGCTCTTTCGGCCACTGGGTTTTTGTTGATGTTTTTTTGCGTTACCGATCTCGATACTGATGCGATGATTTTTTAGAAGCTCGTCCCCAACAAGGGACTTGAGCCCAGGTGCAGCATCGGTGCGTATAACTGCGAACGGGCCATCCAATGGACACAGCGGAACACACAAACACAGAATACCATCCGTAGAGTGTCTCGACGTTCGTCTTCAATGAGCATGGTTGAAGTGTATGATGTAACACATTCGCGTACAAGAAGGATGAGTTGGCGTTCACGTTTGATAACGTCGGCTGCAAATTGACTGCCGACTGATGCTGGGGCATCTGATGAAGTTTGTGTTGCTACGAACTTTGGCGATTTTTTCAGTGATTTGCATTGATGGCAGCTGTCGCTTGTACGATAGATACCGGCATCCATGTCAAGTGCGTAAAAATATCTGCTCACGACAGACTTAAGTTGGTGACCTGTAGGGTGGCCAAGTCGTATGTGCAGTGCCATAAGTAAAACATCAAAAACTTGTCGTGGTACGATGATATTCTCACTAGCCCTTGAAAACAGAATATTTCGTTTGACGACAAGAAGCCCGTCTCGTGAAACTGAAGCAACATTCAAGTAACGTTTGACATCTCGCACATTCGTTAGCTTTTTTTGAGGGACGTGTGCCTTGCTTGAGGTGGGCACACGTGCGGCGCAAGTCACTACAGTCTGACTGAAGGTTGTGCCATGCTGACCGACTGATAAATGGCATGGACGCAGACCCTTCAATGATGTCGCTGGTCGAAACACTGCGCACAACGGAGTCTGTTGAAAAAATAACGAAGGTGCAGATCTGACATGTGGGTTCCTCACATGGAAGAGCATTACGACTTGAGAAATCTGCAG
>NW_022980487.1:0-9262 GCF_902652985.1 Pecten maximus
AAAAGTAAACGGAAAACCACCGTCTATATGTAAGACAGACCACCGTCCCATAAACCCTAAAGCAGAGCCCCGCCCTATATCGAAAGGGGAGGCAACCCCTATAAACGTTAGCGGGAAACATGTCAAATAAAACCCAAGGGGAAGCCACCCCCCTTTAATCTAAGGCAGAGCCACCCCCTAAAAAACCCTAAGACGAACCAACCCCCCTATAAAACCCTAAGGCGATCCCCCCCCATTCCAAAAGGGGAAGCCCCCCCCTAGACCGTAAACAAGCCACCGCCCTAAATCGTAAGGCGAAAACCACGCCCCAGGTCGTAAATCGGGGCCCCGCCCTAGGACCGTAAAACGAACCCCGCCTTTAAAAACCCCAAGGCAAGACCACCGCCCTATACTGTAAGGCAGAGCCACTGCCCTATTCCGTCAGAAACCACCCCCTTAACATCGGGGAGAACCACTGCCCTAATAACCCTTTAAAACGGAGCCACCCCCTTTAAAACGTCAGGCGAGAAAACCGTCCCCATACCGCAAGGGAAAGCCAAACCCCCCTATACTGTAAGGAGAGCCACTGCCCTATATCCGACGAAATCCACCGCCCTATCTTCAGGCGAAGCTACCGCCCTATAACCTAAGGAGGCCCCTGCCTATAAACCGAAGACGAAGCCCTGCCCATAAACCCTAAAAAGAGACCCCACCCTTTAACCGTAGGGGGAGCCCCTGTCCTAAACCATAAGACGAGAGCCACCGCCCTTTCCGAATACAACCACCCTCTATATCGTAAAACGGAAACCACCTCCCCCATAACCGTAAAAGCGAGACCCCGCCCCATGAAACGTAACGAGGAACCGCCCCCAAATCGTTAGGAGACAATCGTCAAATAAACCGAAGGGAGAGCCACCGCCCTTTGATTAAGGGGGAGCCCCACCTAAAACCGTAAGACGAAGCCACCCCATAAACCCTAAAAGGGGTAGCCCCGGCCCTAAATGCAAGGGGAACCATCGCCCTATTTACCGTAGACGAAGCCCCCCATAATCGAAGGCGAGAGCCAAAGCCCTGGATCGTAAAAACGGAACCACCGCCCTAGGGCCCTAAGACGAAGCCACGCTCTGTAATCGTAAGGGGAGAGCCACCCTTTAAATAAAAAAACCGTTACCCACGGGGAGCCAAAAAACCGGGCCCCCCATAACCGTAAGCCCCCCAAAGAAAAAACCCCCCCCCCCCCCCCCCCCCCCCCCCCCCCCCCCCCCCCCCCCCCCCCCCCCCCCCCCCCCCCCCCCCCCCCCCCCCCCCCCCCCCCCCCCCCCCCCCAAAAAAAAAAAAAAAAAAAAAAAAAAAAAAAAAAAAAAAAAAAAAAAAAAAAAAAAAAAAAAAAAAAAAAAAAAAAAAAAAAAAAAAAAAAAAGCCCAACTAAAATAATTGTTTAAAAAGGGCCGGGAAAAAGGCCCCCCCCCAAAACCCCCTTTGGGGGGGCCCTAAATTAAAACCCCCCCCGGGGTTTAAAAAGGGCAAGCCACCCCCCCCTGGGGGCCCATATAAGGGGAAAAACCCCCCCCCCCTTTTAAAAAGGGACCCCCCCGGGAGAAAACCCCCCCCCACCGCCCTTTTTTAAAAAAAAAATGCCCTATAAACCGTAAGGCGAGAACCACTGCCCTATAACCGTAAGACGAGAGCCACCGCCCTATAACCGTAAGGCGAGAGCCAACGACGTATAATCGCAAGGCGAGAGCCACCGCCCTAGGACCGTAAGACGAGAGCCACCGCCCGATAATCGTAAGGCGAGAGTCACCGCCCTATAACCGTAAGGCGAGAACCACTGCCCTATAACCGTAAGACGAGAGTCACCACCCTATAACCGTAAGACGAAAGCCACCGCTGTATAACCGCAAGGCGAGAGCCACCGCCCTATGACTGTAAGGCGAGAGCCACCGCCCTATAACCGTAAGACTAGAGCTATTCCCCTATAATCGTAAGGCGAGAGCCACCGCCCTATAACCGTAGGCGAGAGCCACCGCCCCATGACTGTAAGACGAAAGCCACCGCCCTATAATCGTAAGGCGAGAGCCACCATCCTAGAACCGTAAGATGAGAGCCACCGCTCTATAACCGTAAGGCGAGAGCCACTGCCCTATAACCGTAAGACGAGAGCCACCGCCAAATAACCGTAAGGCGAGAGACACCGCCCTATAACCGTAAGGCGAGAGACACTGCCCTATAACCGTAAGACGAGAGCCACCGCTCTATAACCGCAAGGCGACAGCCACCGCCCTATGACTGTAAGGCAAGAGCCACCGCCCTATAATCGTAAGACGAGAGCCACCGCCCTAGGATCGTAAAGCGAGAGCCACCGCCCTATAACCGTAAGACGAGAGCCACCGCCCTATAACCGTAAGGCGAGAGCCAACGCCATATAACAGTAAGGCGAGAGCCACCGCCCTATAATCGTAAGGCGAGAGCCACCGCCTTATAATCGCAAGGCGAGAGCCACCGCCCTAGGACCGTAAGACGAGAGCCACCGCCCTATAATCGTAAGGCGAGAGCCAACGCCCTAGGATCGTAAATCGAGAGCCACCGCCCTAGGACCGTAAGACGAGAGCCACCGCTCTGTAATCGTAAGGCGAGAGCCACCATCATAGAACCGTACGACGAGAGCCACCGCCCTCTAACCGTAAGGCGAGAGCCACCGCACTATTATCGCAAGGCGAGAGCCACCGCCCTAGGACCGTAAGACGAGAGCCACCGCCCTATAACCGTAAGGTGAGAGCCACTGCCCTATAATCGTAAGGCGAGAGCCACCGCCCTATAACCGTAAGGCGAGAACCACTGCCCTATAACCGTAAGACGAGAGCCACCGCCCTTTAATCGTAAGGCGAGAGCCACCGCTCTATAACCGCAAGGCAAGAGCCAACGCCCTATGACTGTAAGGCGTGAGCCACTGCCCTATATCCGTAAGGCGAAATCCATCGCCCTATAACTATAAGGCGAGAGCCACTGCCCTATAACCGTAAGACGAGAGCCACCGCCATTTAACCGTAAGGCGAGAGCCACTGCCCTATAACCAAAAGACGAGAGCCACCCCCTTATAACTGTAAGGGGAGAGCCACCCCCCTATAACCGTAGGACGAGAGCCACAACTCCATAATCGTAAGGCGAGAGCCACCGTCCTATAACCGTAAAGCGAGAGCCACGCCCTATGATCGTTAGGCGAGAGCAACCGCCCTATAATAGTTAGCGAGAGCCACCGTCAAATAACCGTAAGGGGAAAGCCACCGCCCTATAATCGTGAGGCGAGAGCCACCATCCTAGAACCGTAAGACGAGAGCCACCGCCCTATAATCGTGAGGCGAGAGCCACCATCCTAGAACCGTCAGACGAGAGCCACCGCCCTATAACCGTAAGACGAGAGCCACCGCACTATAATCGTAAGGCGAGAGCCACCATCCTAGAACCGTCAGACGAGAGCCACCGCCCTATAACCGTAAGGCGAGAGCCACCGCACTATAATCGCAAGGCGAGAACCACCGCCCTAGGACCGTAAGACGAAAGCCACCGCCCTATAACCGTAAGGCGAGAGCCAACGCCCAATAATCGCAAGGCGAGAGCCACCGCCCTAGGACCGTAAGACGAAAGCCACCGCCAAATAATCATAAGTTGAGAGTCACCGCCCTATAGTCGTAAAGCGAGAGCCACCGCCCTAGGATCGTAAGGCGAGAGCACCGCCCTATAATCGTAAGGTGAGAGCCACTGCCCTTGGACCGTCAGACGAGAGCCACCGCCATATAACCGTAAAACGAGAGCCACTGCCCTATAACCGTAAGGCGAGAGCCACCGCCCTATAACCGTAAGGCGAGAACCATTGCCCTATAACTGTAAGGCGAGAGCCACCGCCCTATAATCGTAAGGCGAGAGCCACCGCCCTATAACCGCAAGGTGAGAGCCACCGCCCTTGCACCGTAAGACGAGAGCCACCGCCCTATAACCGTAAGGCGAGAGCCAACGCCCAATAATCGCAAGGCGAGAGCCACCGCCGTAGGACCGTAAGACGAAAGCTACCGCTCAAAAATCGTAAGACGAGAGCCACCGCCCTCGGATCGCATGGCGAGAGCCACCGCCCTATAATCGTAAGGCGAGAGCCACCGCACTAGGATCGTAAGGCGAGAGCCACTGCCCTAGGATCGTAAGGCGAGAGCCACTGCCCTATAACGTAAGACAAGAACCACCGCCCTATAATCGTAAGGCGAGAGCCACCGCCCTAGGATCATAAGGCGAGAGGCAACGCCCTCGGATCGTAAGGCGAGATCCAGCGTCAAACGACCGTAGGACGAGAGCCACTGCCCTATAACCGTATGGCGAGAGCCACCGCCCTATAACCGTAAGGCGAGAGCCACCGCGCTATAAACGTAAGGCGAGAGCCACCACCCTATAACCGTAGGGCGAGAACCACTGCCCTATATCCGTAAGGCGAAATACACCGCCCTATAACTATAAGGCGAGAGCGACTGCCCTATAACCGTAAGACGAGAGCCACCGCCCTATAACTGTAAGGCGAGAGCCACTGCCCTATAACCTTAAGACGAGAGCCACCGCCCTTTAACCGTCAGGCGAGAACCACCGCCCTATAACCGTAAGATGAGAAGCACCGCCCTATAACCGTAAGGGGAGAGCCACCGCCCTATAACCGTAAGGCGAGAGCCACCGCCTTATAACCGTAAGACGAGATCCACCCCCCTCTAACCGTAGGACGAGAGCCACCGCTCTATAATCGTAAGGCGAGAGCACCGCCCTATAATCGTAAGGCGAGAGCCACTGCCCTATGATCGTAAGGCGAGAGCCATCGCCCTTGGACCGTAAAACGAGAGCCACCGCCCTTATAACCGCAAGGTGAGAGCCACCGCCCTTGGACCTTAAGACGAGAACCACCGCCCTATAACCGTAAGGCGAGAGCCAACGCCCAATAATCGCAAGGCGAGAGCCACCGCCCTAGGACCGTAAGACGAAAGCCATCGCCCAAAAATCGTAAGACGAGAGCCACCGCCCTCGGATCGCATGACGAGAGCCACCGCCCTATAATCGTAAGGCGAGAGCCACCGCACTACGATCGTAAGGCGAGAGCCACTGCCCTAAGATCGTAAGGCGAGAGCCACCGCCCTATAACGTAAGACAAGAGCCACCGCCCTATAATCGTAAGGCGAGAGCCACCGCCCTAGGATCGTAAGGCGAGAGGCAACGCCCTCGGATCGTAAGGCGATATCCAGCGTCAAAGGACCGTAGGACGAGAGCCACTGCCCTATAACCGTATGGCGAGAGCCACCGCCCTATAACCGTAAGGCAAGAACCACTGCCCTATATCCGTAAGGCGAAATCCACCGTCCTATAAATATAAGGCGAAAGCGACTGCCCTATAACCGTAAGACGAGAGCCACCGCCCTATAACTGTAAGGCAAGAGCCACTGCCCTATAACCGTCAGACGAGAGCCACCGCCCTATAACCGTAAGGCGAGAGCCACCGCACTATAATCGCAAGGCGAGAACCACCGCCCTAGGACCTTAAAACGAGAGCCACCGCCATATAACCGTAAAACGAGAGTCATCGCCCTATAACCGTAAGACGAGAGCCACCGCCCTATAACTTTAAGGCGAGAGCCACTGCCCTATAACCGTCAGACGAGAGCCACCGCCCTGTAACCGTAAGGCGAGAGCAACCGCACTATAATCGCAAGGCGAGAGCCACCGCCCTAGGACCGTAAGACGAAAGCCACCGTCAAATAATCGTAAGTTGAGAGTCACTGCCCTATAGTCGTAGAGCGAGAGCCACCGCCCTAGGATCGTAAGGCGAGAGCACCGCCCTATAATCGTAAGGTGAGAGCCACTGCCCTTGGACCGTCAGACGAGAGCCACCGCCATATAACCGTAAAACGAGAGCCACCGCCCTATAACCGTAAGGCGAGAGCCACCGCCCTATAACCGTAAGGCGAGAACCACTGCCCTATAACCGTAAGGCGAGAGCCACCGCCCTATAATCGTAAGGCGAGAGCCACCGCCCTATAATCGTAAGGCGAGAGCCACCGCCCTATAACGTAAGGCGAGAGCCACCACCCTATAACCGTAGGGCGAGAACCACTGCCCTATATCCGTAAGGCGAAATCCACCGCCCTATAAATATAAGGCGAGAGCGACTGCCCTATAACCGTAAGACGAGAGCCACCGCCCTATAACTGTAAGGCGAGAGCCACTGCCCTATAACCGTCAGACGAGAGCCACCGCCCTGTAACCGTAAGGCGAGAGCAACCGCACTATAATCGCAAGGCGAGAAACACCGCCCTAGGACCGTAAGACGAGAACCACCGCCCTATAACCGTAAGGCGAGAGCCAACGCCCAATAATCGCAAGGCGAGAGCCACCGCCCTAGGACCGTAAGACGAAAGCCACCGCCAAATAATCGTAAGTTGAGAGTCACCGCCCTATAGTCGTAAAGCGAGAGCCACCGCCCTGGGATCGTAAGGCGAGAGCACCGCCCTATAATCGTAAGGTGAAAGCCACTGCCCTTGGACCGTCAGACGAGAGCCACTGCCCTATAACTGTAAGGCGAGAGCCACTGCCCTATAACCGTAAGACGAGAGCCATCGCCCTTTAACCGTAAGGCGAGAACCACCGCCCTATAACCGTAAGATGAGAAGCACCGCCCTATAACCGTAAGGGGAGAGCCACCGCCCTATAACCGTAAGACGAGAGCCACCGCCCTATAACCGTAAGACGAGATCCACCCCCCTCTAACCGTAGGACGAGAGCCACCGCTCTATAATCGTAAGGCGAGAGCACCGCCCTATAATCGTAAGGCGAGAGCCACCGCCCTATGATCGTAAGGCGAGAGCCATCGCCCTTGGACCGTAAAACGAGAGCCACCGCCCTATAATCGTAAGGCGAGAGCCAACGCCCAATAATCGCAAGGCGAGAGCCACCGCCCTAGGACCGTAAGACGAAAGCCACCGCCCAAAAATCGTAAGACGAGAGCCACCGCCCTCGGATCGCATGGCGAGAGCCACCGCCCTATAATGTTAAGGCGAGAGCCACCGCACTAGGATCGTAAGGCGAGAGCCATTGCCCTAGGATCGTAAGGCGAGAGCCACCGCCCTATAACGTAAGACAAGAGCCACCGCCCTATAATCGTAATGCGAGAGCCACCGCCCTAGGATCGTAAGGCGAGAGGCAACGCCCTCGGATCGTAAGGCGAGATCCAGCGCCAAAGGACCGTAGGACGAGAGCCACTGCCCTATAATCGTATGGCGAGAGCCACCGCCCTATAACCGTAAGGCGAGAACCACTGCCCTATAATCGTAAGGCGAGAGCCACCGCCCTATAACCGTAAGACGAGAGCCACCGCCCTATAACCGTAAGGCGAGAGCCAACGCCATATAAACAGTAAGGCGAGAGCCACCGCCCTATAATCGTAAGGCGAGAGCCACCGCCTTATAATCAGAAGGCGAGAGCCACCGCCCTAGGACCGTAAGACGAGAGCCACCGCCCTATAATCGTAAGGCGAGAGCCAACGCCCTAGGATCGTAAATCGAGAGCCACCGCCCTAGGACCGTAAGACGAGAGCCACCGCTCTGTAATCGTAAGGCGAGAGCCACCATCATAGAACCGTACGACGAGAGCCACCGCCCTCTAACCGTAAGGCGAGAGCCACCGCACTATTATCGCAAGGCGAGAGCCACCGCCCTAGGACCGTAAGACGAGAGCCACCGCCCTATAACCGTAAGGTGAGAGTCACTGCCCTATAATCGTAAGGCGAGAGCCACCGCCCTTTAACCGTAAGGCGAGAACCACTGCCCTATAACCGTAAGACGAGAGCCACCGCCCTTTAATCGTAAGGCGAGAGCCATCGCTCTATAACCGCAAGGCAAGAGCCAACGCCCTATGACTGTAAGGCGTGAGCCACTGCCCTATATCCGTAAGGCGAAATCCATCGCCCTATAACTATCAGGCGAGAGCCACTGCCCTATAACCGTAAGACGAGAGCCACCGCCATTTAACCGTAAGGCGAGAGCCACTGCCCTATAACCAAAAGACGAGAGCCACCCCCTTATAACTGTAAGGGGAGAGCCACCCCCCTATAACCGTAGGACGAGAGCCACAACTCCATAATCGTAAGGCGAGAGCCACCGTCCTATAACCGTAAAGCGAGAGCCACGCCCTATGATCGTTAGGAATGTTGTCGGGTGAGTCGACTTTAATAACTAGTGTTACTGTACAGTGTAAGTAACTAGGAATGTTGTCGGGGAGTCGGCTATAATAACCAGTGTTACTGTACAGTGTAAGTAACTAGGAAAATTGTCGGGGAGTCGACTAAAATAACCAATGTTACTGTACAGTGTAAGTAACTAGGAATATTTACATTTGGATGACAAAGCCATGATATAAACAAACTAAACAAATTTGCAGTCTATGAGAGTATAACTGACACCCAAAGCGTGACACCATTCTATGCATAACTGACACCCAAATCGTGCATTCTGGTGTTATTCATACGCGACCGGATCCCCCGGAACTACTTGCAACCAATGTAAACAAATGGCATCTTATCATTGCTCATCATGCTATCGGATAGAGTACGAGACCAGAAAACAAATTCTTAAAATGTAAAACGAAAATAAAGGTAAGAATGGTTAACAATCACGAAAATGGAAATAAAATAAGATTTAATAAACAAGAAATAAAAATATTCCAAACACATAAAAACTAAATAGATTGTAGTCAATATCCAATGAAAATACTTTTAACAGTCCTACAAAAAAGAGAATTATCGTCTGCTTCAACATTCCTGCAGCAATGTCAGAATATCCTGATTTCAATATTGAGTTACCCGATTTTTTATCGGATGATCCTGAATTTTCATCAAGTGGGGATGATGAGCTGAGCACCATTGATCTTTTTTGTCTGGCAAGTACAAATGCAAGTTCCCGAAATGGGAAAGACTACGAGGAAAAACTTAAGCAACCTGCCATAGCAGACATGCCGCCGCCGGGAACTCCGTGTTCAACTTCATCTGGAAAAGTTAAACGTTTCAAACCCATGGCACAAGAAGATGTCGACAAAATTTTGGAGGCGAGAGAGGCTCCTTCGACAAAGAAAAACACTCTGTGGGGTCTAAACATTTTCCAAGGTACGACTATGAAAAAATAATAGATTTTTCTATCTAACCAATATTAGCAATGCCCTGTGCCAGCAGGGCCTATTGGACGAGGTCTACTTTGAAGACTGCCCCCAA
>NW_022980488.1:0-3055 GCF_902652985.1 Pecten maximus
TTCATGGATTATTCTTTTTTTATGATTCACAATGCAGGAACATATGAATCTGTGTCTTTCCTGTAGACATTGCATGGTTGATTGGTAAAAGAGAACCTATATGTAGTACTTGTTATCCAAGTCACATTTATTGACAATTTGAATCACAGAATTGTCTGTTGTTCCGTTACATCAATAGTCAAGCCTGCCCTTTATACAGTCAGATTCAGGTCAACGAATTGTGTTTAATTGGGAACTGTTAGTAGTAGTTTTTGTAGACAGGTTTTTATTATATAAAGGTGACAATTTAGGGAAGGTTCTGCTGTCTTTTGAGAATAGCTTCACATGATCATTTGTACAATGGTAGCTACCATGTTGTTATTCATTAAAATAATTTGTCAGCATGTCCTGCCTGTTTATTAACAAAGTCAGTGTTTATCTATATCTTTACATATCATTAGCATGTACAAGTCTGTTAACCCAAACATTTCATATTTCACTGTTATAGTAGAACTGCAGAGTTAACCCAAACATTTCATATTTCACTGTTATAGTAGAACTGCAGAGTTCTGACTGAAGAAAACATGCAGTCCCCATAGTTATTGGATAATTGGCCAGTAGCATGCTGGAATGAGGGACTACCTAGTTTCTTCAAATGAATGACCTTTAACTACTTTCCAGGTCAGAGGTCAGAGGTTTAGGGTCATGACATTGCGTCAATAGCATGCTGGAATGAAGTGCTACCAAGTTTGTTTGAAATATTCTGTCCTTGTCTTGTTCAAAACATTTACTGTAAACGGCTTCTATTGAAAATTCAAAAGTATTAAAGTGATGCCTTGTAACCAATGATATACTGATATAAAAAGCCACTGAATTTCAAAATTAAATCTAGGGTTAGGTTTGGGATGAAGGGCTTACATGTTTGTTCAAAAGAATTACCTTCGTCCATTTTCATGGTGCACTGAGGTCATATGTTAGAACCTATAACAACTTTTACTGAATAACCAAGAGGCCTAGGGTGATGATATATAGCCTGAGTAACATACATGGAACCAACGTCTTGGATCAATGTCTGGTGAATGGTGCAGGCCCATTGGACCTTTTTTTCAATCAAATTATCTTTACTACAACTGAAGCTTGAATCTATTTATAGCCTCCACACAAGGAGTGAGCCAATTTGACAGTTTAGGATCGCCAATATTAGCTGTGAAAACATCCAATCCACCACGTCGTAACAGCTATACTGATATGGATGGGGTGCCATTGTCAGATGTTGAAAGTGAGGAAAGCATCGTAGAAAAATTCCTTCACAAATTAGATTCTACATTACGTGATGAGGTGAAATCCAGCCTGTCCAAACGCTCCATCATCAAGCTTGGACTCCGCTGTACACAGAAAGGTAATAATGTATAACTAACTGATCTCGATTCAGACATTCAAGTTTGAGTTTACTCAACCTCATTCAAATAAAATTCATCCTTTTAAAAAGTAGGTAAAATTTGTTTCTGACTGTATTGTTACATTTGTAATCATAATTCTAAACATCAGAAACCACAATTATTCCTAAAGAAGTTCCTTCCTTGAATTTGTTGATTTTGGTGAATCATTCAATCATATTATTCATAGAAGAAGCATTAAGGTTATATAAAGTTACTAATTTGTCTAATTTCTGTTAGGAATTTGGTAAAAGAATGATAAGTACATGTATTTAAAACTTTTTCCAGGGGCTGAGATTCGCTTGATCGACGGTCAGTTTCAAGAGGGCCCATTTACTGGTCAAGATGCTACAATCAAAACTCCTGTTGCAGAATTCAAAGACTTAGGTAAGAGAGTTGTTTTAAGTTAATTATCAATTATCTGCTTATTTGGTCCAACATTAATAACCCCAGAGTCCAACACATAAATGAGCCCAGAGTCCAACACGTCAATAAGCCCAGGTTCTAACACATCAATAAGTCCAGGATCTAACACATCAATAAGTCCAGGGTCTAACACATCAATAAGCCCAGGGTCCAACACATCATTAGGTCCAGGGTCCAACACATAAATAAGTCCAAGGTCTAACACATCAATTAGTCCAGGGTCCAACACATCAATAAGCCCAGGGTCCAACACATCAATAAGCCCATGGTCTTTCACCTCAAAACGCCCAGGGTCTTTCAAATCAAAACGTCCAGGGTCTAACACATCAATAAGCCCAGGGTCTTTCACATCAAAACGTCCAGGGTCTAACACATCAATAAGCCCAGGGTCCAACACATAAATACGTCCTGGGTCTAATGCATTAATACGTTTATGGTCTAAAACATCAATAAGTCCATGGTCTTACTCATCAATAAGTCCAGGGTCCAACACATCAATAAGCCCAGGGTCTAACACATCAATAAGCCCAAGGTCTAACACATCAATAAGTCCAGGGTCCAAAACATCAATAAGCCCAGGGTCTAACACATCAATAAGCCCAAGGTCTAACACATTTATAAGCCCAGGGTCTAACACATCAATAAGCCCAGGGTCCAACACATAAATAAGCCCAGGGTCCAACAAATCAATAAGCCCAGGGTCCAACAAATCAATAAGCCCAGGGTCTAACACATCAAAAAGCCCAGGGTCCAACACATCAATAAGCCCAGGGTCTAACACGTCAATAAGCCCAAGGTCTAACACATCAATAAGCCAAGGTTACAACACATCAATAAGTCCAGGGTCTAACATATCAATAAGCCCAATACTTGTCATCTATATTTCTTTATTCTTTTACCCGTACATTCCATATCATAATAACTTAATGATTCATTGATTGTACTGCCTTTCCGTGTTTTACTTTTAAATAATTTGATTATTGCTATCCAGAGGTCACAATACAACAAGTAAAACAAATTAAATCCTATGGATGTTGCAGAAACATGTTTTGGACACCATCAAGATTTTTTTGTTTCACTCTCTACTTCCAATAGGTGAAGACATTTTGCCACGCTGGATAGGCACAGGTTTAGCAGAGACATTACGTTTCCGAGATTGCTTCCAGGAAAATCTCCACCGGAGCTGTGGCATCACTATTGACCAGAGCCGTTTC
>NW_022980489.1:0-6435 GCF_902652985.1 Pecten maximus
GTCCCTATAAAGGGGCCCTTTTTTTTTTCTTTTTTTTAACATTTTTCAAATATAACTTTTCTGGAACAGGATAGAACCATAGGCTATGCTATCAAAATATGCAGTGCCTGACTGCAAGTCTTAGGCTGGTAGGTTGTTTCTTCTATTGGTACCGGATATGAAATTCTTAAGAGAAAACCACATTAAAATTGAGTTAATTTTGAAATGTAAATTTTAATATCTTGATAAGCTTTGAATTTAAAGGGATGGCTTTTGGTTAATAGCCAAGTATAGAAATCGTGCTACTCAGAAATATAAACAAATAAGATATAGAATAAAGATCAGGGGGAGATAACTCAATGTTATCTCCTCCACCCCCTAATTTCTGGTCTTTTTGTGAAAAATGAAGAAAAAAAAAGGCCGAACGAGAAAAAAAAATAGGAGTAGAGCCATTATTTAGATAAAAGAGTCGAAACACAGACACAGAACACGGAACCGGGCAAGTGACAACAAAAAATAACCAGATATATCACCAAACACTGAACTGGGGTAGTGACAACAGAACAACCAAACACATCACCGAATACCGAATCGGGGTAGTGACAACAGAACAACCAGACACACACCCACACATCGGACCGGGGTAGTGCCAGCAGTACAACCAGCATCCAACCGTACCCCGAGCCACGATATATACCGCTACCATTGAAATATAGAATGTATGTCCGTATCTGTCCGGTCTATGGTCCTCCTTGTAACACTACATGTGTCATATTTTCATCATCAATCCCCCCTGAATCTCAATTTCTCTCTAAATTCTGCTACAATGCCTCCAAGATGAGAATCCCGTCCGAAAATGTGTTAGTCGGTCCCATCATCTGGTTTCCAGGGACGCTAGATGGCACAAAATGTCATATGCGGTAGCTATATGTAATCAACTAATGTTTGATTAAAGCTCTACGTCAATATGCAATTGTACCGAAAGTGATACCGACCCCACCCACCTCCAACTCACGATTATGTTTTGTTGTGCAGCCATTTTATTCCCCGCTACCGGTATTGACGCATGCGCAAAGAATTGCCGGAAACAGTATTTTAAAGTGATACATTCCACTCCAAATAAGGTTTAAATGAGATAAACCATATAAATGCATTTGGTACACCCTTAGAATAAGTGTTAATTCCTCCTGAATGCATTATCGAAACACGTAGCAATTCTAAAACTGATAGTACAACTAGTAGAACTATAGAAATTCATAGCATTAATCCCATAAAGCTCTCAAATATTTACAAGGAAGACAACTTATATAGGCCTATTGAATCATCAAGTTTGACTTATGACTTTATAACAGTAGGATTTAAACATTACTCAAAAAGTATTTGTAAAACAATAGAAAAATATAAATACATTAATGAAA
This sequence comes from Pecten maximus, assembly GCF_902652985.1. Lineage (NCBI taxonomy): Eukaryota > Metazoa > Mollusca > Bivalvia > Pectinida > Pectinidae > Pecten > Pecten maximus. The sequence goes on from NW_022980489.1 coordinate 1,398, forward strand.
ATATTTGATAATCCTATGAAAATTGAATACATTTAAAAAATAACCTTCGAAAATCGTACTTGTATCGTACAGTTGATATAATTTCATTGATTATCGAACTATCTGTAAACATATATACATTAGTTTGAAACATTTTTAAAAACTCATAAAAAATTAACATTTTTGTCATTCTATCATTGATATATTTTTTAACATTCGTTTTACTTACAGTATACGTGTGACAGTTGACAAATCAGTACGTACGACGTAATATGTCCGTTAACCATAAACTTACAGTCCAGAATAATAGGTATCTGATTTGCAAAGCTTACACGCCGGAACAAATTACCAACTACGTATAGTAGATGGTATGATCACATAACTTTTTGTAATCTATACAAATGTCAAAGTATGAGCTGGAGAAATGCCAGGTTCAAAATTCAATCTACGTCACCTAGTTCATTTTAATGTCTATACTGTTAAAATAGTAATGTTCATGCAATTACGCATACCAAATCAACAGAGTACAAAAAAAAATATAAATCCTGATGTTGACCATTACCCTTCCCCGTGGTTTTCATCAACCTTTGTGTGTCTCCGTCAGTAGTCGACAAGGGTCATGGATATTATGATAATGGTGACAAATCCTTTAATGCCAAATCATCCTAGACATGTAACCACAAAAGGTACGGGAAGCAGGGTTGTTACTCTCAATGGAAATGAAGAATTGTTTGGCCTTCTGGCTGTATGTAATTCCCATTCAAGAAATTAGATAATTAAACCAAACGGAAAATTAACAATTATTCGGAAATTGAAAGCATCGGGCTTATCATACAACTTAGTCATAAGCTGTCCCAGCTGGTAACGTCGTTTAAAGATTGAGGTAAACGGCTGATGTTGATGAGTCTATATTACCACTGATCGCACGTTCTGCAGGATACATCTGATCGACATGGTCAATTCAGTTTTGTTATAAAGATAACACATCATCATTATACCTATACATGTAGTTAATACTGAAGGACAATGCAAGGTCATTGTTACCACTTTTAACGAAATAGGGTCCTGTTCAGTTCACAATTACATGTATATACTTATAACGCAATTTGTCTTTCTTGGAAAGAAAGCACCAACCATAAGTGAAGGAATGAGTTCTTTAACTTTAGGAATGGGGAACGTAGTGTGGGAAAATCAGCGAGCAAAAGCCTCTTTCGTCAAATTGCAAGCATATGAGTACGCTATGTTTAGCTCGAGCTTCAACGCCATCCGACAGTATTTGTGGTATAACACCTCGGTTCTTGAATCTAATGGTCACGTGTAGTATTCGAATATCCCCATGTTATCCACCTGTTTTGATACACCCTTTTGGCTTGTTCCAGGCGGTACGTCGCAGTTCATCCTCTTTTTCCTTGTTTCTGTTTTAAATAATAAACAAGATTGAGGATCCATTCTTTTTCGGACTCTGTCGGGATGTTGCGGTGTTATCAACAGAAACCCAAACATGACTCATACTGCAGTAACTAGCTGTTCTTTAACCTAATTTGACACATGGTAAAATGCATAGCTCTCTGGATCTGTTTCTGTGGAACAGAAACTAAAAGTTCCATTCGGTGACCAAGGACACATTGACAATCTCCATACATCCATAGAATTTCCGTTAATAAAAGAGTCATAGAAACAGGAAATCTAGTGATGTCAGTAAAATTTTACAAGCCTATCAATCTCTACTATGAGACAATTTCACAGAAGTAACTTTTTTTAGGATTTTTTTAGCATCTATCATGGCTACCCATTGCTGTTGACCTGTAACTTATCAAGCTGTTTGCAAAATTCAACAAACCATGCGAAAAATGCATGCTTCAGTGGGACATAATGAGCTAATTTGTATTACACGTATAACACAAAAGAGCCATTCCGTTCTGTCTATACAACACAATAGGAGTATTGGATTGATTGGAATTGACTTTATGGTTGTATAACCACTGATTCTGTTTTGACCTTGAAATGCAAATGATGATTGTGAATAATATCACTCAAATAGCATATAAGGAGGCATTTCAGACATCGAAAATGCTCGTATTATACACTATTAATAGCTCTGAACATGGCTATAAGACTGCTTTTAGGAAAAATTGTTCAACCGCCGAGTTTGAGGTAAAAGATGAATATTTCTGAAGAAGACCGCAAACTCTACAGATTAACAATTTGCCTTAAAAACCTCCTTCTGACTATATCTTAAAAGTATGATACAGGAACATTTTGTTGATTGAAATGCTCCCTTTATGCCATATTGATATGGATCAAATCCCTTTATTCATGCAGAAGAAGAAGGATTTTAAAGAATATGCTATATTCCCCTTTTGGGCCCCACCCCCAGGCTCCTGGGGGGCCACACCACCGTTTATACAAAATTGGTTCCCCTTCACCCAAGGATGCTTCAGACCAAATATGAATCAAATCCCTTCATTTCTACAGAAGAAGAAGGATTTTAAAGAATTTGCTATATTTCCCCTATTGGGCCCCACCCCTAAGGCCACTGGGGGGCCAGACCCACCGTTTATACAAAATTGGTTCCCCTTCACCCAAGGATGATTCAGACCAAATATGGATCAAATCCCTTAATTCCTACAGAAGAAGAAGGATTTCAAAGAATTTGCTATATGTCCCCTATTGGGCCCCGCCCCTCAGGCCCCTGGGGGGTCAAACCCACCGTATATACAAAATTGGTTCCCCTTCACCCAAGGATGCTTCAGACCAAACATGGATCAAATCCCTTAATTCCTACAGAAGAAGAAGGATTTCAAAGAATTTGCTATATGTCCCCTATTGGGCCCCGCCCCTCAGGCCCCTGGGAGGTCAAACCCACCGTTATACAAAATTGGTTCCCCTTCACCCAAGGATGCTTCAGACCAAACATGGATCAAATCCCTTTATTCCTTCAGAAGAAGAAGGAGTTTAAAGAATATGCTATATTCCCTATTGGGCCCCACCCCCAGGCCCCTGGGGGGCCAGACCACCGTTTATACAAAATTGGTTTCCCTTCACCCAGAAGGCTTCAGACCAAATATGAATCAAATCCCTTCATTTCTACAGAAGAAGGATTTTAAAGAATTTGCTATATTTCCCCTATTGGGCCCCACCCCTAAGGCCACTGGGGGGTCAGTCCAACCGTTTATACAAAATTGGTTCCCCTTCACCCAAGGATGCTTCAGACCAAATACGGATCAAATCCCTTAATTCCTACAGAAGAAGAAGGATTTCAAAGAATTTCCTATATCTCCCCTATTGGGCCCCGCCCCTCAGGCCCCTGGGAGGGCGAGACCCATCGTTTATACAAAATTGGTTCCCCTTCACCCAAGGATGCTTCATACCAAACATGGATCAAATCCCTTTATTCCTGCAGAAGAAGAAGGATTTTGAAGAATATGCTATATTCCCCTATTGGGCCCCATCCCCCAGGCCCCTGGGGGGCCAGACCAACCGTTTATACAAAATTGGTTTCCCTTCACCCAAGGATGCTTCAGACCAAATATGAATCAAATCCCTTCATTTCTACAGAAGAAGAAGGATTTTAAAGAATTTGCTATATTTCCCCTATTGGGCCCCACCCCTAAGGCCACTGGGTGGTCAGACCCACCGTTTATACAAAATTGGTTCCCCTTCACCCAAGGATGATTCAGACCAAATATGGATCAAATCCCTTAATTCCTACAGAAGAAGAAGGATTTCAAAGAATTTCCTATATCTCCCCTATTGGGCCCCACCCCTCAGGCCCCTGGGGGGCCAGACCAACCATTTATACAAAATTGGTTCCCCTTCACCAAAGGATTTTTCAGACCAAACATGGATCAAATCCCTTTATCCCTGCAGAAGAAGAGGGATTTTATAGAATATGCTATATTCCCCTATTTGGCCCCATCCCCCAGGCCCCTGGGAGGGCCAGACCCATCGTTTATACAAAATTGGTTTCCCTTCACCCAAGGATGTTTCAGACCAAATATGGATCAAATCCCTTCATTTCTACAGAGGAAGAAGGATTTCAAAGAATTTGCTATATCTCCCGTATTGGGCCCCGCCCCTCAGGCCCCTGGGAGGTCAAACCCACCGTATATACAAAATTGGTTCCCCTTAACCCAAGGATGCTTCAGACCAAATATGGATCAAATCCCTTTATTCCTGCAGAAGAAGAAGGAGTTTAAAGAATATGCCATATTCCCTATTGGGCCCCACCCCCAGGCCCCTGGGGGGCCAGACCACCGTTTATACAAAATTGGTTCCCCTTCACCCAGAAGGCTTCAGACCAAATATGAATCAAATCCCTTCATTTCTACAGAAGAAGAAGGATTTTAAAGAATATGCTATATTTCCCCTATTGGGCCCCACCCCTCAGGCCCCTGGGGGGCCAGACCATCTGTTTATACAAAATTTGTTCCCCTTCACCCAAGGATGCTTCAGACCAAATATGAATCAAATCCCTTCATTTCTACAGAAGAAGAAGGATTTTAAAGAATTTCCTATATTTCCCCTATTGGGCCCCACCCCTAAGGCCACTGGGGGGTCAGACCCACCGTTTATACAAAATTGGTTCCCCTTCACCCAAGGATGCTTCAGACCAAATATGGATCAAATCCCTTAATTCCTACAGAAGAAGAAGGATTTCAAAGAATTTCCTATATCTCCCCTATTGGGCCCCGCCTCTCAGGCCCCTGGGAGGGCCAGACCCATCGTTTATACAAAATTGGTTCCCCTTCACCCAAGGATGCTTCAGACCAAACATGGATCAAATCCCTTTATTCCTGCAGAAGAAGAAGGATTTTAAAGAATATGCTATATTCCCCTATTGGTCCCCAACCCCCACCCCTCGGGGGCCAGACCCATCGTTTATACTTAATTGGTTCCCCTTCACCCAAGGATGTTTCAGACCAAATATGGATCAAATCCCTTCATTTCTACAGAGGAAGAAGGATTTCAAAGAATTTGCTTTATCTCCCCTATTGGGCCCCGCCCCTCAGGCCCCTGGGAGGCCAGACCCACCGTATATACAAAATTGATTCCCCGT
>NW_022980490.1:0-1038 GCF_902652985.1 Pecten maximus
CTTATTACTTGCAGAAGATTTACATAAGCACCATTACTTGCACAAGATTTATAAAAACACCATTACTTTCACAAGATCTATATAATTATGTTGATACTTTTCATTGTTTATATTCAGTTGTTAATTATGATTTGAACAATGACCCCTACATGTATAGTTGGAGAATATGGTGAAAAGCACGAAGATCCCATGTCAAAACTTTTCAAAATTTATCACAAGTTTTTACATACATACATGCATAATCACATGTACAACATTGCTGATGGACATATAGGGTCTATCTGCATATACAACACAATGTAATTTTCCATATCAAAACAAACTTGATGACCCTTGACCACCAGTATATAGAGGATATCTAACAGTGTCTTCAGTAATACCAAATATATTTCACGAGTGGGGCTAATATTTTGATATTTTTCACGAGCGCGCAGCACGAGTGAAAAATATCAAAATATTAGCCACACGAGTGAAATATATTTGGTTTTACTGAAGACACTGTTAGATATTCTGTTTATTACATTTTTTATCAACGAAAACCCTACCCCGTATGCTAACTAGGACTACAGCGATAATTTGCCAACAAAAAAAAGTAGTTTCCCCTGTCCAGGTGCTGACATATATGTCGGGCATTCTGATTGGTCAATTATTTTGATATTTTCTAATCATTAATTTGATTGGTCAAATCAGCAAAAGTGATATTTTTCACTAGATATCACTTTTATAGAATGAATAATTTTTGATATTTCACTGGTAAAAATGTAATAAATAGAGGATATTTAATGGTTTCTCGTTTAATATAACATATATTTCACGAGTATGACAGAATATCGATATTTTCACGAGTGCGAAGCACAAGTGAAAAATATCGAAATTTTCTGTCATACGAGTGAACTATATGTAATATTAAACAAGAAATCATTCAATTTTCCTTTTAATGGATTTTATATACTTAAAAATAAAATTAAACACATTACAAAATAATAGTATCAAAAAGTGCGGGAATCAGTAACACAATTCATGACGTCTCTCTTTGTG
>NW_022980491.1:0-1853 GCF_902652985.1 Pecten maximus
TTCAGCGAGGTGGATTTAGTGTAAAATTTTTAATTTAGTAAAAAGTTAAGTAAAACCCACACAACAATCTTAGATGGGTAATCTTCAAAATTATAATATTTGACATATATGCAGTAACAAATTATATTATAAAATGTGTCTTGATGTGGAAAAAATAAACTGTATTATATCATTTCTAGCTACGGAAAGTTATTATCTCGCATCCTTTGCCAAAAACCTGTCAGTGGACGTGCAGCTCGATTTGTTTGTTGAACGAGTAGGGATGCTAGATATCGTGCGTTCGTTTGTGTATGTGTGTTTACCTCTGTGCGTGCGAGCTTGGTTGTGCGTATGTATGTGTGTGTGTGCGTGGTAGCGCAGCTGTGCATGCGTGCGTATGTGTGTGTGTGTGTGTGTGTGTGTGTGAGTGTGTGTGTGTGTGTGTGTGTGTGTGAGTGCGTGCCTGGTTGTGCGTATGGGTATGTGTTTTCGTGGGCTGCGGTATGTTGCTGTAGCCGACTTAATAGTGCTACTTCAATGAAACATACTGTCAAGAGGAGTCAGGAGGACACCTTTCCCGACCGCAACATTTCTGTTAAATGTTTACATTATCATGTATTTGCTAGTATAACCATGAATACCAATCTAGAGCAGTAAACTGATGGCAGTGATCTGTCAATACTTGTAACAAGCGGCTCCTACCTTTGAATCTTTCTTCTGTGACATGTTCATCTGATCTGCATTAGAACAAATAATGGCGTATAATATAAAATAAGGACATATGATATCAAGATTTGGTAGTAATTATTTTGAAATTGGCATCTGAAGCTATCGCACCACGACAAACGATGGATAGTTAAGAGGATTCCAGATGTTCGATTTATTTATTTCACGACGCATAGTAAATGTAATGTAATTAATATTTGAAAAATATATTCAACATGACAAGTTTTGAGAATTAGTTAATATCACAATGAATTAGTCTAACGATGATCGTTCAGATGATATATTTAATAAGTGAATAATTTGATTTTACATTGACTGTTAACATGGAATATTTTATAAGTGGTATTTGTTTAGTTTGCTCTCAAAGGTAATTATTCAGCATCCTAAAAAGCATACATAAAGGATATCTAGCAGTGTCTTCAGTAGAACAAAATATTTTCCACTGGCGGGGTAAACATTTCGATGTTTTTCACAATTGAGCAACAACAGTGAATATCAAAATATTAGCCGTAACAGTGAAATATATTTGGTTTTACTGAAGATACTGTTAGATATTCTGTTTATTACATTTTCATTGCAAAATATACCGGATATGCTTCAAACTTTCACCCATTGTTATTCGTAAGCAGTGTTTTGAATGGTCAAACCATATAAAGTGATATTTTCAATAGTGAAAAATATCATTAAAAAAAATGATATATTTGTATATGTCACTAGTGAATGAATATTTTGCGATATTTCACTTGTGAAAATGTAATAAGATATAGTTTTCAATAACACAATACTAAAGAGCATGAAGTACGCATCGTAACTAATCATAAATAAATAGCCTCTATCTCCTCCACAGCTCTCCAGTACACGCAGGTGATAGGATAGCTGGCATGATCCTAGAAACAAATACTGGTCAAAAAGGAAATTTCCAACTTGTTATTCTTGTGACATGTTTATGGCATATCGGGCTCAAAGCAAGTAACGCCCGCATATTGTTATTACATATACACAAACAACAAATTATATATATTGTTTATTTGTATTGGTTAGTCATATTTGTACTCGATCCAGCATGCAGCGGATGCCATCTTCCCGTTAATTATTAAATCATTTTAAGAAACATTAACATATTAATATATATAAATATAATTATATAA
>NW_022980492.1:0-46385 GCF_902652985.1 Pecten maximus
TAACATTACAAATGAAACGGAAACAATCGGCGGTTGGTTTTGCCACGGCCTGGTTTGACACATATAAAGTTGTTAATTATCTGTATATATTTTCAAGGATAGCAGTTTAACAAAGCTATATAGTTTCAATCTAGCACAAATACGAATATGCTGTTTAAGTTTGTTAGGTGTTTAAGGAGCTTGTCAGAAATCCATATTTTTCTCAAGAAATCAGTCCATTACATCAATCTCATTCGACCGAGGAATTGGTTTGTAACATGATTTAGTTTACAAAATGCCTCTACAGCGGATCGAACAAGCGACCCTCACGAAGGTCACAGGCCTAAGATATTAATTAAAATTGCAAAATATCCGAGTCCGATTTGTATATCCTGCAACAATACACGAATCAAAGTTGGTTATTTCTATTCTACCATGTACTGTTTAGCTCTGAGATCTACCTCTTTCTAATAGAAAAAGGGCAAGGAAACCCCGGGAAAACCTTGTAATTTATTTCTTGAGTATTGCATTATTTTGTTGATAAAATATACATTTCTTTACAAGCACTACAGTACTACAATCAAGAACATGTATCATATGACATTGATTTTGAAAATAAAAAAAAAGGGATGAAAAAAAGCGGCCTTCGTAGGATTCGAACTGGCGTCGTGATAAAAAGCTGAGGTGAGACTAAACCATTAGCCCACTCGGCTATAATAACCGTATTAGATACATAACATTGTAACAACCGTGACTCACGAGCGTGTATTATAGACACGAGCGTAAACCAATCTAACCTGTTGTTGCATAGCAAACATGGTAGAATTATTAATTATGCATTGTTTAAAGCATATTGCAGCTAAACACATTATCCATACCTTAAAAATTATACTTTCTTTTAAAAATTGTAGTAGTATGTACATACCTATGTCATCCAGAGTATATATTGTTGTGATATCACATCACAATGCACTATCAAATTAGACATTAACCCGATTTTCAATCATGCCTAGCACGACATAGATCAATACTAGTACTTTGATATTATTGTAACTTTCACAAAAAATAGTTTAGAAAAGCTCTCGAATTCTATAGTTTCTGATTTTTTTTTATCTAATTCAAATAACTTTATATTGAAATGTCTGTTTTCAATGTTTTTGTACCTAACTAACATTTACCAGATAAATTGTATCTCACATCAAAACATTAGTGGAGGGGGTTCAACCTTTTGGTTATTTCATAAATCTTTCTCGGCACAAGTGTACTGAATAACCTTAAACGATATGAAATCTATACATCCGTGTCAAACTAAGGTGTCTATCGTCATAATAGCATACCACCACACGAAACACTATCAAATAAAACATCTACAGGCTTTTCAGTCCATCATAATAGCTATAGGCGATAAAAAGTGTTCTTTCATTCATTCACGAGGCACGAATTGCATGAAACTTATAACATAATTCATCTGAAATTCATAAATAATCGCCTAAATCATGATCACAAACTGTTGTCGATGTGTGTATGACCGAATACAGAAAATTGGAGATAATATCCAATTTGCATATTTAAATTGCTCATTTAAATATGACGTAAAATTTGAGCATAGTAACATTTAAAATATTGTTGTGATGTCGGTTCTAGCCCACCATCCTCCCTTTAGTGCCGTTCTAATAAAGAACTATTCAAGCCGGAAATCTATGTGATGAGTTCATTTGCACATACACATGTATTTTGTTATTGTTACTTGAAAATCAATTGTTCAGCATTAATAAAAAGAACAGGTCCGGAGTTGTTTTTGTAAACAAAGAAATATGGACCCTACTGGAGTTTTACTCTCTTTCTAACATTTTGGGAGAAGCAGAATTTAATTGATATTTTTACGGAAATTGTTTCCGGTCAAACGTATGGCGAACGTTACTATACGTATGCTAGGGAATGGTATATGAATATAATGAAACTTATTTTCTGTCTAAACGTCCATAGACACAGAAAATTATTTTCTAAATGTACGAAATTTAATATGATATATATATCTGCTGTCTGACTTTCGATCAAATTTGTAAATTTATGTATTTCTAAATCGAAAGGTTAAAACACCTCTTCGTCTGCTAAACGTTCTGTTATATATAACAACTGATGGACAGTGGCCGAGGTAAGTCTCCAAACGAGACCAAGTGTGATTTTCCTGGCTTGCCTGGGTTGTCGCATGAACAAAGCCCCCTAATGGTAATACCGCTGACACCTGACCTCTCTAAGACGGCTCGGAATTGTACTCATCTATCTCTTGGATATGTTTTTGTTTACTATACGGCCATTGATTATATCTTAAATAGTGACTATTATTAAATAGTTTTGGATTTATTTCAGAAAATTAAGTGGAATTATATGTGTACATACAAAATGTAATCGGATATTGATAACCGTTGATTAAAGTATGTTTTTAGTTTGTGCGTTAACTAAATAATGTGTCTATATATGGTTAACAAGGTAAGTGATTATATGTAGGGGTGATGTTGCCTCGGACAGTTGAATAAAGCTGGCAAACATTTACTCTAAAAGTACATCTTAACGGTTTATAAAAGGGATGAACAAAGTATCATACAACAGTTCTTTTGTTGTGTATAACTATTATACTACAATGAAAAACGAGATAATGTCTAAATTAACGATGTTTCGTGTTTTGGCATGTTTTCATGACGATACACGGCCTGGTTTGACACATATAAAGTTGTTAATTATCTGTATATATTTTCAAGGATAGCAGTTTGACAAAGCTATATAGTTTCAATCTAGCACAAATACGAATATGCTGTTTAAGTTTGTTAGATGTTTAAGGAGCTTGTCAGAAATCCATATTTTTCTCAAGAAATCAGTCCATTACATCAATCTCATTCGACCGAGGAATTGGTTTGTAACATGATTTAGTTTACAAAATGCCTCTACAGCGGATCGAACAAGCGACCCTCACGAAGGTCACAGGCCTAAGATATTAATTAAAATTGCAAAATATCCGAGTCCGATTTGTATATCCTGCAACAATACACGAATCAAAGTTGATTATTTCTATTCTACCATGTACTGTTTAGCTCTGAGATCTACCTCTTTCTAATAGAAAAAGGGCAAGGAAACCCCGGGAAAACCTTGTAATTTATTTCTCGAGTATTGCATTATTTTGTTGATAAAATATACATTTCTTTACAAGCACTACAGTACTACAATCAAGAACATGTATCATATGACATTGATTTTGAAAATTAAAAAAAAGGGATGAAAATAGGCGGCCTTCGTAGGATTCGAACTGGCGTCGTGATAAAAAGCTGAGGTGAGACTAAACCATTAGCCCACTCGGCTATAATAACCGTATTAGATACATAACATTGTAACAACCGTGACTCACGAGCGTGTATTATAGACACGAGCGTAAACCAATCTAACCTGTTGTTGCATAGCAAACATGGTAGAATTATTAATTATGCATTGTTTAAAGCATATTGCAGCTAAACACATTATCCATACCTTAAAAATTATACTTTCTTTTAAAAATTGTAGTAGTATGTACATACCTATGTCATCCAGAGTATATATTGTTGTGATATCACATCACAATGCACTATCAAATTAGACATTAACCCGATTTTCAATCATGCCTAGCACGACATAGATCAATACTAGTACTTTGATATTATTGTAACTTTCACAAAAAATAGTTTAGAAAAGCTCTCGAATTCTATAGTTTCTGATTTTTTTTTATCTAATTCAAATAACTTTATATTGAAATGTCTGTTTTCAATGTTTTTGTACCTAACTAACATTTACCAGATAAATTGTATCTCACATCAAAACATTAGTGGAGGGGGTTCAACCTTTTGGTTATTTCATAAATCTTTCTCGGCACAAGTGTACTGAATAACCTTAAACGATATGAAATCTATACATCCGTGTCAAACTACGGTGTCTATCGTCATAATAGCATACCACCACACGAAACACTATCAAATAAAACATCTACAGGCTTTTCAGTCCATCATAATAGCTATAGGCGATAAAAAGTGTTCTTTCATTCATTCACGAGGCACGAATTGCATGAAACTTATAACATAATTCATCTGAAATTTATAAATAATCGCCTAAATCATGATCACAATCTGTTGTCGATGTGTGTATGACCGAATACAGAAAATTGGAGATAATATCCAATTTGCATATTTAAATTGCTCATTTAAATATGACGTAAAATTTGAGCATAGTAACATTTAAAATATTGTTGTGATGTCGGTTCTAGCCCACCATCCTCCCTTTAGTGCCGTTCTAATAAAGAACTATTCAAGCCGGAAATCTATGTGATGAGTTAATTTGCACATACACATGTATTTTGTTATTGTTACTTGAAAATCAATTGTTCAGCATTAATAAAAAGAACAGGTCCGGAGTTGTTTTTGTAAACAAAGAAATATGGACCCTACTGGAGTTTTACTCTCTTTCTAACATTTTGGGAGAAGCAGAATTTAATTGATATTTTTACGGAAATTGTTTCCGGTCAAACGTATGGCGAACGTTACTATACGTATGCTAGGGAATGGTATATGAATATAATGAAACTTATTTTCTGTCTAAACGTCCATAGACACAGAAAATTATTTTCTAAATGTACGAAATTTAATATGATATATATATCTGCTGTCTGACTTTCGATAAAATTTGTAAATTTATGTATTTCTAAATCGAAAGGTTAAAACACCTCTTCGTCTGCTAAACGTTCTGTTATATATAACAACTGATGGACAGTGGCCGAGGTAAGTCTCCAAACGAGACCAAGTGTGATTTTCCTGGCTTGCCTGGGTTGTCGCATGAACAAAGCCCCCTAATGGTAATACCGCTGACACCTGACCTCTCTAAGACGGCTCGGAATTGTACTCATCTATCTCTTGGATATGTTTTTGTTTACTATACGGCCATTGATTATATCTTAAATAGTGACTATTATTAAATAGTTTTGGATTTATTTCAGAAAATTAAGTGGAATTATATGTGTACATACAAAATGTAATCGGATATTGATAACCGTTGATTAAAGTATGTTTTTAGTTTGTGCGTTAACTAAATAATGTGTCTATATATGGTTAACAAGGTAAGTGATTATATGTAGGGGTGATGTTGCCTCGGACAGTTGAATAAAGCTGGCAAACATTTACTCTAAAAGTACATCTTAACGGTTTATAAAAGGGATGAACAAAGTATCATACAACAGTTCTTTTGTTGTGTATAACTATTATACTACAATGAAAAACGAGATAATGTCTAAATTAACGATGTTTCGTGTTTTGGCATGTTTTCATGACGATACACGGCCTGGTTTGACACATATAAAGTTGTTAATTATCTGTATATATTTTCAAGGATAGCAGTTTGACAAAGCTATATAGTTTCAATCTAGCACAAATACGAATATGCTGTTTAAGTTTGTTAGATGTTTAAGGAGCTTGTCAGAAATCCATATTTTTCTCAAGAAATCAGTCCATTACATCAATCTCATTCGACCGAGGAATTGGTTTGTAACATGATTTAGTTTACAAAATGCCTCTACAGCGGATCGAACAAGCGACCCTCACGAAGGTCACAGGCCTAAGATATTAATTAAAATTGCAAAATATCCGAGTCCGATTTGTATATCCTGCAACAATACACGAATCAAAGTTGGTTATTTCTATTCTACCATGTACTGTTTAGCTCTGAGATCTACCTCTTTCTAATAGAAAAAGGGCAAGGAAACCCCGGGAAAACCTTGTAATTTATTTCTCGAGTATTGCATTATTTTGTTGATAAAATATACATTTCTTTACAAGCACTACAGTACTACAATCAAGAACATGTATCATATGACATTGATTTTGAAAATAAAAAAAAAGGGATGAAAAAAAGCGGCCTTCGTAGGATTCGAACTGGCGTCGTGATAAAAAGCTGAGGTGAGACTAAACCATTAGCCCACTCGGCTATAATAACCGTATTAGATACATAACATTGTAACAACCGTGACTCACGAGCATGTATTATAGACACGAGCGTAAACCAATCTAACCTGTTGTTGCATAGCAAACATGGTAGAATTATTAATTATGCATTGTTTAAAGCATATTGCAGCTAAACACATTATCCATACCTTAAAAATTATACTTTCTTTTAAAAATTGTAGTAGTATGTACATACCTATGTCATCCAGAGTATATATTGTTGTGATATCACATCACAATGCACTATCAAATTAGACATTAACCCGATTTTCAATCATGCCTAGCACGACATAGATCAATACTAGTACTTTGATATTATTGTAACTTTCACAAAAAATAGTTTAGAAAAGCTCTCGAATTCTATAGTTTCTGATTTTTTTTTATCTAATTCAAATAACTTTATATTGAAATGTCTGTTTTCAATGTTTTTGTACTTAACTAACATTTACCAGATAAATTGTATCTCACATCAAAACATTAGTGGAGGGGGTTCAACCTTTTGGTTATTTCATAAATCTTTCTCGGCACAAGTGTACTGAATAACCTTAAACGATATGAAATCTATACATCCGTGTCAAACTAAGGTGTCTATCGTCATAATAGCATACCACCACACGAAACACTATCAAATAAAACATCTACAGGCTTTTCAGTCCATCATAATAGCTATAGGCGATAAAAAGTGTTCTTTCATTCATTCACGAGGCACGAATTGCATGAAACTTATAACATAATTCATCTGAAATTTATAAATAATCGCCTAAATCATGATCACAAACTGTTGTCGATGTGTGTATGACCGAATACAGAAAATTGGAGATAATATCCAATTTGCATATTTAAATTGCTCATTTAAATATGACGTAAAATTTGAGCATAGTAACATTTAAAATATTGTTGTGATGTCGGTTCTAGCCCACCATCCTCCCTTTAGTGCCGTTCTAATAAAGAACTATTCAAGCCGGAAATCTATGTGATGAGTTCATTTGCACATACACATGTATTTTGTTATTGTTACTTGAAAATCAATTGTTCAGCATTAATAAAAAGAACAGGTCCGGAGTTGTTTTTGTAAACAAAGAAATATGGACCCTACTGGAGTTTTACTCTCTTTCTAACATTTTGGGAGAAGCAGAATTTAATTGATATTTTTACGGAAATTGTTTCCGGTCAAACGTATGGCGAACGTTACTATACGTATGCTAGGGAATGGTATATGAATATAATGAAACTTATTTTCTGTCTAAACGTCCATAGACACAGAAAATTATTTTCTAAATGTACGAAATTTAATATGATATATATATCTGCTGTCTGACTTTCGATAAAATTTGTAAATTTATGTATTTCTAAATCGAAAGGTTAAAACACCTCTTCGTCTGCTAAACGTTCTGTTATATATAACAACTGATGGACAGTGGCCGAGGTAAGTCTCCAAACGAGACCAAGTGTGATTTTCCTGGCTTGCCTGGGTTGTCGCATGAACAAAGCCCCCTAATGGTAATACCGCTGACACCTGACCTCTCTAAGACGGCTCGGAATTGTACTCATCTATCTCTTGGATATGTTTTTGTTTACTATACGGCCATTGATTATATCTTAAATAGTGACTATTATTAAATAGTTTTGGATTTATTTCAGAAAATTAAGTGGAATTATATGTGTACATACAAAATGTAATCGGATATTGATAACCGTTGATTAAAGTATGTTTTTAGTTTGTGCGTTAACTAAATAATGTGTCTATATATGGTTAACAAGGTAAGTGATTATATGTAGGGGTGATGTTGCCTCGGACAGTTGAATAAAGCTGGCAAACATTTACTCTAAAAGTACATCTTAACGGTTTATAAAAGGGATGAACAAAGTATCATACAACAGTTCTTTTGTTGTGTATAACTATTATACTACAATGAAAAACGAGATAATGTCTAAATTAACGATGTTTCGTGTTTTGGCATGTTTTCATGACGATACACGGCCTGGTTTGACACATATAAAGTTGTTAATTATCTGTATATATTTTCAAGGATAGCAGTTTGACAAAGCTATATAGTTTCAATCTAGCACAAATACGAATATGCTGTTTAAGTTTGTTAGATGTTTAAGGAGCTTGTCAGAAATCCATATTTTTCTCAAGAAATCAGTCCATTACATCAATCTCATTCGACCGAGGAATTGGTTTGTAACATGATTTAGTTTACAAAATGCCTCTACAGCGGATCGAACAAGCGACCCTCACGAAGGTCACAGGCCTAAGATATTAATTAAAATTGCAAAATATCCGAGTCCGATTTGTATATCCTGCAACAATACACGAATCAAAGTTGGTTATTTCTATTCTACCATGTACTGTTTAGCTCTGAGATCTACCTCTTTCTAATAGAAAAAGGGCAAGGAAACCCCGGGAAAACCTTGTAATTTATTTCTCGAGTATTGCATTATTTTGTTGATAAAATATACATTTCTTTACAAGCACTACAGTACTACAATCAAGAACATGTATCATATGACATTGATTTTGAAAATAAAAAAAAAGGGATGAAAAAAAGCGGCCTTCGTAGGATTCGAACTCGCGTCGTGATAAAAAGCTGAGGTGAGACTAAACCATTAGCCCACTCGGCTATAATAACCGTATTAGATACATAACATTGTAACAACCGTGACTCACGAGCGTGTATTATAGACACGAGCGTAAACCAATCTAACCTGTTGTTGCATAGCAAACATGGTAGAATTATTAATTATGCATTGTTTAAAGCATATTGCAGCTAAACACATTATCCATACCTTAAAAATTATACTTTCTTTTAAAAATTGTAGTAGTATGTACATACCTATGTCATCCAGAGTATATATTGTTGTGATATCACATCACAATGCACTATCAAATTAGACATTAACCCGATTTTCAATCATGCCTAGCACGACATAGATCAATACTAGTACTTTGATATTATTGTAACTTTCACAAAAAATAGTTTAGAAAAGCTCTCGAATTCTATAGTTTCTGATTTTTTTTTATCTAATTCAAATAACTTTATATTGAAATGTCTGTTTTCAATGTTTTTGTACCTAACTAACATTTACCAGATAAATTGTATCTCACATCAAAACATTAGTGGAGGGGGTTCAACCTTTTGGTTATTTCATAAATCTTTCTCGGCACAAGTGTACTGAATAACCTTAAACGATATGAAATCTATACATCCGTGTCAAACTAAGGTGTCTATCGTCATAATAGCATACCACCACACGAAACACTATCAAATAAAACATCTACAGGCTTTTCAGTCCATCATAATAGCTATAGGCGATAAAAAGTGTTCTTTCATTCATTCACGAGGCACGAATTGCATGAAACTTATAACATAATTCATCTGAAATTTATAAATAATCGCCTAAATCATGATCACAAACTGTTGTCGATGTGTGTATGACCGAATACAGAAAATTGGAGATAATATCCAATTTGCATATTTAAATTGCTCATTTAAATATGACGTAAAATTTGAGCATAGTAACATTTAAAATATTGTTGTGATGTCGGTTCTAGCCCACCATCCTCCCTTTAGTGCCGTTCTAATAAAGAACTATTCAAGCCGGAAATCTATGTGATGAGTTCATTTGCACATACACATGTATTTTGTTATTGTTACTTGAAAATCAATTGTTCAGCATTAATAAAAAGAACAGGTCCGGAGTTGTTTTTGTAAACAAAGAAATATGGACCCTACTGGAGTTTTACTCTCTTTCTAACATTTTGGGAGAAGCAGAATTTAATTGATATTTTTACGGAAATTGTTTCCGGTCAAACGTATGGCGAACGTTACTATACGTATGCTAGGGAATGGTATATGAATATAATGAAACTTATTTTCTGTCTAAACGTCCATAGACACAGAAAATTATTTTCTAAATGTACGAAATTTAATATGATATATATATCCGCTGTCTGACTTTCGATAAAATTTGTAAATTTATGTATTTCTAAATCGAAAGGTTAAAACACCTCTTCGTCTGCTAAACGTTCTGTTATATATAACAACTGATGGACAGTGGCCGAGGTAAGTCTCCAAACGAGACCAAGTGTGATTTTCCTGGCTTGCCTGGGTTGTCGCATGAACAAAGCCCCCTAATGGTAATACCGCTGACACCTGACCTCTCTAAGACGGCTCGGAATTGTACTCATCTATCTCTTGGATATGTTTTTGTTTACTATACGGCCATTGATCATATCTTAAATAGTGACTATTATTAAATAGTTTTGGATTTATTTCAGAAAATTAAGTGGAATTATGTGTGTACATACAAAATGTAATCGGATATTGATAACCGTTGATTAAAGTATGTCATTAGTTTGTGCGTTAACTAAATAATGTGTCTATATATGGTTAACAAGGTAAGTGATTATATGTAGGGGTGATGTTGCCTCGGACAGTTGAATAAAGCTGGCAAACATTTACTCTAAAAGTACATCTTAACGGTTTATAAAAGGGATGAACAAAGTATCATACAACAGTTCTTTTGTTGTGTATAACTATTATACTACAATGAAAAACGAGATAATGTCTAAATTAACGATGTTTCGTGTTTTGGCATGTTTTCATGACGATACACGGCCTGGTTTGACACATATAAAGTTGTTAATTATCTGTATATATTTTCAAGGATAGCAGTTTGACAAAGCTATATAGTTTCAATCTAGCACAAATACGAATATGCTGTTTAAGTTTGTTAGATGTTTAAGGAGCTTGTCAGAAATCCATATTTTTCTCAAGAAATCAGTCCATTACATCAATCTCATTCGACCGAGGAATTGGTTTGTAACATGATTTAGTTTACAAAATGCCTCTACAGCGGATCGAACAAGCGACCCTCACGAAGGTCACAGGCCTAAGATATTAATTAAAATTGCAAAATATCCGAGTCCGATTTGTATATCCTGCAACAATACACGAATCAAAGTTGATTATTTCTATTCTACCATGTACTGTTTAGCTCTGAGATCTACCTCTTTCTAATAGAAAAAGGGCAAGGAAACCCCGGGAAAACCTTGTAATTTATTTCTCGAGTATTGCATTATTTTGTTGATAAAATATACATTTCTTTACAAGCACTACAGTACTACAATCAAGAACATGTATCATATGACATTGATTTTGAAAATAAAAAAAAAGGGATGAAAAAAAGCGGCCTTCGTAGGATTCGAACTGGCGTCGTGATAAAAAGCTGAGGTGAGACTAAACCATTAGCCTACTCGGCTATAATAACCGTATTAGATACATAACATTGTAACAACCGTGACTCACGAGCGTGTATTATAGACACGAGCGTAAACCAATCTAACCTGTTGTTGCATAGCAAACATGGTAGAATTATTAATTATGCATTGTTTAAAGCATATTGCAGCTAAACACATTATCCATACCTTAAAAATTATACTTTCTTTTAAAAATTGTAGTAGTATGTACATACCTATGTCATCCAGAGTATATATTGTTGTGATATCACATCACAATGCACTATCAAATTAGACATTAACCCGATTTTCAATCATGCCTAGCACGACATAGATCAATACTAGTACTTTGATATTATTGTAACTTTCACAAAAAATAGTTTAGAAAAGCTCTCGAATTCTATAGTTTCTGATTTTTTTTTATCTAATTCAAATAACTTTATATTGAAATGTCTGTTTTCAATGTTTTTGTACCTAACTAACATTTACCAGATAAATTGTATCTCACATCAAAACATTAGTGGAGGGGGTTCAACCTTTTGGTTATTTCATAAATCTTTCTCGGCACAAGTGTACTGAATAACCTTAAACGATATGAAATCTATACATCCGTGTCAAACTAAGGTGTCTATCGTCATAATAGCATACCACCACACGAAACACTATCAAATAAAACATCTACAGGCTTTTCAGTCCATCATAATAGCTATAGGCGATAAAAAGTGTTCTTTCATTCATTCACGAGGCACGAATTGCATGAAACTTATAACATAATTCATCTGAAATTTATAAATAATCGCCTAAATCATGATCACAAACTGTTGTCGATGTGTGTATGACCGAATACAGAAAATTGGAGATAATATCCAATTTGCATATTTAAATTGCTCATTTAAATATGACGTAAAATTTGAGCATAGTAACATTTAAAATATTGTTGTGATGTCGGTTCTAGCCCACCATCCTCCCTTTAGTGCCGTTCTAATAAAGAACTATTCAAGCCGGAAATCTATGTGATGAGTTCATTTGCACATACACATGTATTTTGTTATTGTTACTTGAAAATCAATTGTTCAGCATTAATAAAAAGAACAGGTCCGGAGTTGTTTTTGTAAACAAAGAAATATGGACCCTACTGGAGTTTTACTCTCTTTCTAACATTTTGGGAGAAGCAGAATTTAATTGATATTTTTACGGAAATTGTTTCCGGTCAAACGTATGGCGAACGTTACTATACGTATGCTAGGGAATGGTATATGAATATGATGAAACTTATTTTCTGTCTAAACGTCCATAGACACAGAAAATTATTTTCTAAATGTACGAAATTTAATATGATATATATATCCGCTGTCTGACTTTCGATAAAATTTGTAAATTTATGTATTTCTAAATCGAAAGGTTAAAACACCTCTTCGTCTGCTAAACGTTCTGTTATATATAACAACTGATGGACAGTGGCCGAGGTAAGTCTCCAAACGAGACCAAGTGTGATTTTCCTGGCTTGCCTGGGTTGTCGCATGAACAAAGCCCCCTAATGGTAATACCGCTGACACCTGACCTCTCTAAGACGGCTCGGAATTGTACTCATCTATCTCTTGGATATGTTTTTGTTTACTATACGGCCATTGATCATATCTTAAATAGTGACTATTATTAAATAGTTTTGGATTTATTTCAGAAAATTAAGTGGAATTATGTGTGTACATACAAAATGTAATCGGATATTGATAACCGTTGATTAAAGTATGTCATTAGTTTGTGCGTTAACTAAATAATGTGTCTATATATGGTTAACAAGGTAAGTGATTATATGTAGGGGTGATGTTGCCTCGGACAGTTGAATAAAGCTGGCAAGCATTTACTCTAAAAGTACATCTTAACGGTTTATAAAAGGGATGAACAAAGTATCATACAACAGTTCTTTTGTTGTGTATAACTATTATACTACAATGAAAAACGAGATAATGTCTAAATTAACGATGTTTCGTGTTGTGGTATGTTTTCATGACGATACACGGCCTGGTTTGACACATATAAAGTTGTTAATTCTCTGTGTATATTTTCAAGGATAGCAGTTTGACAAAGCTATATAGTTTCAATCTAGCACAAATACGAATATGCTGTTTAAGTTTGTTAGATGTTTAAGGAGCTTGTCAGAAATCCATATTTTTCTCAAGAAATCAGTCCATTACATCAATCTCATTCGACCGAGGAATTGGTTTGTAACATGATTTAGTTTACAAAATGCCTCTACAGCGGATCGAACAAGCGACCCTCACGAAGGTCACAGGCCTAAGATATTAATTAAAATTGCAAAATATCCGAGTCCGATTTGTATATCCTGCAACAATACACGAATCAAAGTTGGTTATTTCTATTCTACCATGTACTGTTTAGCTCTGAGATCTACCTCTTTCTAATAGAAAAAGGGCAAGGAAACCCCGGGAAAACCTTGTAATTTATTTCTCGAGTATTGCATTATTTTGTTGATAAAATATACATTTCTTTACAAGCACTACAGTACTACAATCAAGAACATGTATCATATGACATTGATTTTGAAAATAAAAAAAAAGGGATGAAAAAAAGCGGCCTTCGTAGGATTCGAACTGGCGTCGTGATAAAAAGCTGAGGTGAGACTAAACCATTAGCCCACTCGGCTATAATAACCGTATTAGATACATAACATTGTAACAACCGTGACTCACGAGCGTGTATTATAGACACGAGCGTAAACCAATCTAACCTGTTGTTGCATAGCAAACATGGTAGAATTATTAATTATGCATTGTTTAAAACATATTGCAGCTAAACACATTATCCATACCTTAAAACTTAAACTTTCTTTTAAAAATTGTAGTAGTATGTACATACCTATGTCATCCAGAGTATATATTGTTGTGATATCACATCACAATGCACTATCAAATTAGACATTAACCCGATTTTCAATCATGCCTAGCACGACATAGATCAATACTAGTACTTTGATATTATTGTAACTTTCACAAAAAATAGTTTAGAAAAG
This sequence comes from Pecten maximus, assembly GCF_902652985.1. Lineage (NCBI taxonomy): Eukaryota > Metazoa > Mollusca > Bivalvia > Pectinida > Pectinidae > Pecten > Pecten maximus. The sequence continues at coordinate 14,264 of NW_022980492.1, forward strand.
CTCTCGAATTCTATAGTTTCTGATTTTTTTTTATCTAATTCAAATAACTTTATATTGAAATGTCTGTTTTCAATGTTTTTGTACCTAACTAACATTTACCAGATAAATTGTATCTCACATCAAAACATTAGTGGAGGGGGTTCAACCTTTTGGTTATTTCATAAATCTTTCTCGGCACAAGTGTACTGAATAACCTTAAACGATATGAAATCTATACATCCGTGTCAAACTAAGGTGTCTATCGTCATAATAGCATACCACCACACGAAACACTATCAAATAAAACATCTACAGGCTTTTCAGTCCATCATAATAGCTATAGGCGATAAAAAGTGTTCTTTCATTCATTCACGAGGCACGAATTGCATGAAACTTATAACATAATTCATCTGAAATTTATAAATAATCGCCTAAATCATGATCACAAACTGTTGTCGATGTGTGTATGACCGAATACAGAAAATTGGAGATAATATCCAATTTGCATATTTAAATTGCTCATTTAAATATGACGTAAAATTTGAGCATAGTAACATTTAAAATATTGTTGTGATGTCGGTTCTAGCCCACCATCCTCCCTTTAGTGCCGTTCTAATAAAGAACTATTCAAGCCGGAAATCTATGTGATGAGTTCATTTGCACATACACATGTATTTTGTTATTGTTACTTGAAAATCAATTGTTCAGCATTAATAAAAAGAACAGGTCCGGAGTTGTTTTTGTAAACAAAGAAATATGGACCCTACTGGAGTTTTACTCTCTTTCTAACATTTTGGGAGAAGCAGAATTTAATTGATATTTTTACGGAAATTGTTTCCGGTCAAACGTATGGCGAACGTTACTATACGTATGCTAGGGAATGGTATATGAATATAATGAAACTTATTTTCTGTCTAAACGTCCATAGACACAGAAAATTATTTTCTAAATGTACGAAATTTAATATGATATATATATCTGCTGTCTGACTTTCGATAAAATTTGTAAATTTATGTATTTCTAAATCGAAAGGTTAAAACACCTCTTCGTCTGCTAAACGTTCTGTTATATATAACAACTGATGGACAGTGGCCGAGGTAAGTCTCCAAACGAGACCAAGTGTGATTTTCCTGGCTTGCCTGGGTTGTCGCATGAACAAAGCCCCCTAATGGTAATACCGCTGACACCTGACCTCTCTAAGACGGCTCGGAATTGTACTCATCTATCTCTTGGATATGTTTTTGTTTACTATACGGCCATTGATCATATCTTAAATAGTGACTATTATTAAATAGTTTTGGATTTATTTCAGAAAATTAAGTGGAATTATATGTGTACATACAAAATGTAATCGGATATTGATAACCGTTGATTAAAGTATGTCATTAGTTTGTGCGTTAACTAAATAATGTGTCTATATATGGTTAACAAGGTAAGTGATTATATGTAGGGGTGATGTTGCCTCGGACAGTTGAATAAAGCTGGCAAACATTTACTCTAAAAGTACATCTTAACGGTTTATAAAAGGGATGAACAAAGTATCATACAACAGTTCTTTTGTTGTGTATAACTATTATACTACAATGAAAAACGAGATAATGTCTAAATTAACGATGTTTCGTGTTTTGGCATGTTTTCATGACGATACACGGCCTGGTTTGACACATATAAAGTTGTTAATTATCTGTATATATTTTCAAGGATAGCAGTTTGACAAAGCTATATAGTTTCAATCTAGCACAAATACGAATATGCTGTTTAAGTTTGTTAGATGTTTAAGGAGCTTGTCAGAAATCCATATTTTTCTCAAGAAATCAGTCCATTACATCAATCTCATTCGACCGAGGAATTGGTTTGTAACATGATTTAGTTTACAAAATGCCTCTACAGCGGATCGAACAAGCGACCCTCACGAAGGTCACAGGCCTAAGATATTAATTAAAATTGCAAAATATCCGAGTCCGATTTGTATATCCTGCAACAATACACGAATCAAAGTTGGTTATTTCTATTCTACCATGTACTGTTTAGCTCTGAGATCTACCTCTTTCTAATAGAAAAAGGGCAAGGAAACCCCGGGAAAACCTTGTAATTTATTTCTTCGAGTATTGCATTATTTTGTTGATAAAATATACATTTCTTTACAAGCACTACAGTACTACAATCAAGAACATGTATCATATGACATTGATTTTGAAAATAAAAAAAAAGGGATGAAAAAAAGCGGCCTTCGTAGGATTCGAACTGGCGTCGTGATAAAAAGCTGAGGTGAGACTAAACCATTAGCCCACTCGGCTATAATAACCGTATTAGATACATAACATTGTAACAACCGTGACTCACGAGCGTGTATTATAGACACGAGCGTAAACCAATCTAACCTGTTGTTGCATAGCAAACATGGTAGAATTATTAATTATGCATTGTTTAAAGCATATTGCAGCTAAACACATTATCCATACCTTAAAAATTATACTTTCTTTTAAAAATTGTAGTAGTATGTACATACCTATGTCATCCAGAGTATATATTGTTGTGATATCACATCACAATGCACTATCAAATTAGACATTAACCCGATTTTCAATCATGCCTAGCACGACATAGATCAATACTAGTACTTTGATATTATTGTAACTTTCACAAAAAATAGTTTAGAAAAGCTCTCGAATTCTATAGTTTCTGATTTTTTTTATCTAATTCAAATAACTTTATATTGAAATGTCTGTTTTCAATGTTTTTGTACCTAACTAACATTTACCAGATAAATTGTATCTCACATCAAAACATTAGTGGAGGGGGTTCAACCTTTTGGTTATTTCATAAATCTTTCTCGGCACAAGTGTACTGAATAACCTTAAACGATATGAAATCTATACATCCGTGTCAAACTAAGGTGTCTATCGTCATAATAGCATACCACCACACGAAACACTATCAAATAAAACATCTACAGGCTTTTCAGTCCATCATAATAGCTATAGGCGATAAAAAGTGTTCTTTCATTCATTCACGAGGCACGAATTGCATGAAACTTATAACATAATTCATCTGAAATTTATAAATAATCGCCTAAATCATGATCACAAACTGTTGTCGATGTGTGTATGACCGAATACAGAAAATTGGAGATAATATCCAATTTGCATATTTAAATTGCTCATTTAAATATGACGTAAAATTTGAGCATAGTAACATTTAAAATATTGTTGTGATGTCGGTTCTAGCCCACCATCCTCCCTTTAGTGCCGTTCTAATAAAGAACTATTCAAGCCGGAAATCTATGTGATGAGTTCATTTGCACATACACATGTATTTTGTTATTGTTACTTGAAAATCAATTGTTCAGCATTAATAAAAAGAACAGGTCCGGAGTTGTTTTTGTAAACAAAGAAATATGGACCCTACTGGAGTTTTACTCTCTTTCTAACATTTTGGGAGAAGCAGAATTTAATTGATATTTTTACGGAAATTGTTTCCGGTCAAACGTATGGCGAACGTTACTATACGTATGCTAGGGAATGGTATATGAATATAATGAAACTTATTTTCTGTCTAAACGTCCATAGACACAGAAAATTATTTTCTAAATGTACGAAATTTAATATGATATATATATCCGCTGTCTGACTTTCGATAAAATTTGTAAATTTATGTATTTCTAAATCGAAAGGTTAAAACACATCTTCGTCTGCTAAACGTTCTGTTATATATAACAACTGATGGACAGTGGCCGAGGTAAGTCTCCAAACGAGACCAAGTGTGATTTTCCTGGTTTGCCTGGGTTGTCGCATGAACAAAGCCCCCTAATGGTAATACCGCTGACACCTGACCTCTCTAAGACGGCTCGGAATTGTACTCATCTATCTCTTGGATATGTTTTTGTTTGCTATACGGCCATTGATTATATCTTAAATAGTGACTATTATTAAATAGTTTTGGATTTATTTCAGAAAATTAAGTGGAATTATATGTGTACATACAAAATGTAATCGGATATTGATAACCGTTGATTAAAGTATGTCATTAGTTTGTGCGTTAACTAAATAATGTGTCTATATATGGTTGACAAGGTAAGTGATTATATGTAGGGGTGATGTTGCCTCGGACAGTTGAATAAAGCTGGCAAACATTTACTCTAAAAGTACATCTTAACGGTTTATAAAAGGGATGAACAAAGTATCATACAACAGTTCTTTTGTTGTGTATAACTATTATACTACAATGAAAAACGAGATAATGTCTAAATTAACGATGTTTCGTGTTTTGGCATGTTTTCATGACGATACACGGCCTGGTTTGACACATATAAAGTTGTTAATTATCTGTATATATTTTCAAGGATAGCAGTTTGACAAAGCTATATAGTTTCAATCTAGCACAAATACGAATATGCTGTTTAAGTTTGTTAGATGTTTAAGGAGCTTGTCAGAAATCCATATTTTTCTCAAGAAATCAGTCCATTACATCAATCTCATTCGACCGAGGAATTGGTTTGTAACATGATTTAGTTTACAAAATGCCTCTACAGCGGATCGAACAAGCGACCCTCACGAAGGTCACAGGCCTAAGATATTAATTAAAATTGCAAAATATCCGAGTCCGATTTGTATATCCTGCAACAATACACGAATCAAAGTTGGTTATTTCTATTCTACCATGTACTGTTTAGCTCTGAGATCTACCTCTTTCTAATAGAAAAAGGGCAAGGAAACCCCGGGAAAACCTTGTAATTTATTTCTTGAGTATTGCATTATTTTGTTGATAAAATATACATTTCTTTACAAGCACTACAGTACTACAATCAAGAACATGTATCATATGACATTGATTTTGAAAATAAAAAAAAAGGGATGAAAAAAAGCGGCCTTCGTAGGATTCGAACTGGCGTCGTGATAAAAAGCTGAGGTGAGACTAAACCATTAGCCCACTCGGCTATAATAACCGTATTAGATACATAACATTGTAACAACCGTGACTCACGAGCGTGTATTATAGACACGAGCGTAAACCAATCTAACCTGTTGTTGCATAGCAAACATGGTAGAATTATTAATTATGCATTGTTTAAAGCATATTGCAGCTAAACACATTATCCATACCTTAAAAATTATACTTTCTTTTAAAAATTGTAGTAGTATGTACATACCTATGTCATCCAGAGTATATATTGTTGTGATATCACATCACAATGCACTATCAAATTAGACATTAACCCGATTTTCAATCATGCCTAGCACGACATAGATCAATACTAGTACTTTGATATTATTGTAACTTTCACAAAAAATAGTTTAGAAAAGCTCTCGAATTCTATAGTTTCTGATTTTTTTTTATCTAATTCAAATAACTTTATATTGAAATGTCTGTTTTCAATGTTTTTGTACCTAACTAACATTTACCAGATAAATTGTATCTCACATCAAAACATTAGTGGAGGGGGTTCAACCTTTTGGTTATTTCATAAATCTTTCTCGGCACAAGTGTACTGAATAACCTTAAACGATATGAAATCTATACATCCGTGTCAAACTAAGGTGTCTATCGTCATAATAGCATACCACCACACGAAACACTATCAAATAAAACATCTACAGGCTTTTCAGTCCATCATAATAGCTATAGGCGATAAAAAGTGTTCTTTCATTCATTCACGAGGCACGAATTGCATGAAACTTATAACATAATTCATCTGAAATTTATAAATAATCGCCTAAATCATGATCACAAACTGTTGTCGATGTGTGTATGACCGAATACAGAAAATTGGAGATAATATCCAATTTGCATATTTAAATTGCTCATTTAAATATGACGTAAAATTTGAGCATAGTAACATTTAAAATATTGTTGTGATGTCGGTTCTAGCCCACCATCCTCCCTTTAGTGCCGTTCTAATAAAGAACTATTCAAGCCGGAAATCTATGTGATGAGTTCATTTGCACATACACATGTATTTTGTTATTGTTACTTGAAAATCAATTGTTCAGCATTAATAAAAAGAACAGGTCCGGAGTTGTTTTTGTAAACAAAGAAATATGGACCCTACTGGAGTTTTACTCTCTTTCTAACATTTTGGGAGAAGCAGAATTTAATTGATATTTTTACGGAAATTGTTTCCGGTCAAACGTATGGCGAACGTTACTATACGTATGCTAGGGAATGGTATATGAATATAATGAAACTTATTTTCTGTCTAAACGTCCATAGACACAGAAAATTATTTTCTAAATGTACGAAATTTAATATGATATATATATCTGCTGTCTGACTTTCGATAAAATTTGTAAATTTATGTATTTCTAAATCGAAAGGTTAAAACACCTCTTCGTCTGCTAAACGTTCTGTTATATATAACAACTGATGGACAGTGGCCGAGGTAAGTCTCCAAACGAGACCAAGTGTGATTTTCCTGGCTTGCCTGGGTTGTCGCATGAACAAAGCCCCCTAATGGTAATACCGCTGACACCTGACCTCTCTAAGACGGCTCGGAATTGTACTCATCTATCTCTTGGATATGTTTTTGTTTACTATACGGCCATTGATTATATCTTAAATAGTGACTATTATTAAATAGTTTTGGATTTATTTCAGAAAATTAAGTGGAATTATATGTGTACATACAAAATGTAATCGGATATTGATAACCGTTGATTAAAGTATGTCATTAGTTTGTGCGTTAACTAAATAATGTGTCTATATATGGTTAACAAGGTAAGTGATTATATGTAGGGGTGATGTTGCCTCGGACAGTTGAATAAAGCTGGCAAACATTTACTCTAAAAGTACATCTTAACGGTTTATAAAAGGGATGAACAAAGTATCATACAACAGTTCTTTTGTTGTGTATAACTATTATACTACAATGAAAAACGAGATAATGTCTAAATTAACGATGTTTCGTGTTGTGGTATGTTTTCATGACGATACACGGCCTGGTTTGACACATATAAAGTTGTTAATTCTCTGTGTATATTTTCAAGGATAGCAGTTTAACAAAGCTATATAGTTTCAATCTAGCACAAATACGAATATGCTGTTTAAGTTTGTTAGATGTTTAAGGAGCTTGTCAGAAATCCATATTTTTCTCAAGAAATCAGTCCATTACATCAATCTCATTCGACCGAGGAATTGGTTTGTAACATGATTTAGTTTACAAAATGCCTCTACAGCGGATCGAACAAGCGACCCTCACGAAGGTCACAGGCCTAAGATATTAATTAAAATTGCAAAATATCCGAGTCCGATTTGTATATCCTGCAACAATACACGAATCAAAGTTGATTATTTCTATTCTACCATGTACTGTTTAGCTCTGAGATCTACCTCTTTCTAATAGAAAAAGGGCAAGGAAACCCCGGGAAAACCTTGTAATTTATTTCTTGAGTATTGCATTATTTTGTTGATAAAATATACATTTCTTTACAAGCACTACAGTACTACAATCAAGAACATGTATCATATGACATTGATTTTGAAAATAAAAAAAAGGGATGAAAAAAAGCGGCCTTCGTAGGATTCGAACTGGCGTCGTGATAAAAAGCTGAGGTGAGACTAAACCATTAGCCCACTCGGCTATAATAACCGTATTAGATACATAACATTGTAACAACCGTGACTCACGAGCGTGTATTATAGACACGAGCGTAAACCAATCTAACCTGTTGTTGCATAGCAAACATGGTAGAATTATTAATTATGCATTGTTTAAAGCATATTGCAGCTAAACACATTATCCATACCTTAAAAATTATACTTTCTTTTAAAAATTGTAGTAGTATGTACATACCTATGTCATCCAGAGTATATATTGTTGTGATATCACATCACAATGCACTATCAAATTAGACATTAACCCGATTTTCAATCATGCCTAGCACGACATAGATCAATACTAGTACTTTGATATTATTGTAACTTTCACAAAAAATAGTTTAGAAAAGCTCTCGAATTCTATAGTTTCTGATTTTTTTTTATCTAATTCAAATAACTTTATATTGAAATGTCTGTTTTCAATGTTTTTGTACCTAACTAACATTTACCAGATAAATTGTATCTCACATCAAAACATTAGTGGAGGGGGTTCAACCTTTTGGTTATTTCATAAATCTTTCTCGGCACAAGTGTACTGAATAACCTTAAACGATATGAAATCTATACATCCGTGTCAAACTAAGGTGTCTATCGTCATAATAGCATACCACCACACGAAACACTATCAAATAAAACATCTACAGGCTTTTCAGTCCATCATAATAGCTATAGGCGATAAAAAGTGTTCTTTCATTCATTCACGAGGCACGAATTGCATGAAACTTATAACATAATTCATCTGAAATTTATAAATAATCGCCTAAATCATGATCACAAACTGTTGTCGATGTGTGTATGACCGAATACAGAAAATTGGAGATAATATCCAATTTGCATATTTAAATTGCTCATTTAAATATGACGTAAAATTTGAGCATAGTAAAATTTAAAATATTGTTGTGATGTCGGTTCTAGCCCACCATCCTCCCTTTAGTGCCGTTCTAATAAAGAACTATTCAAGCCGGAAATCTATGTGATGAGTTCATTTGCACATACACATGTATTTTGTTATTGTTACTTGAAAATCAATTGTTCAGCATTAATAAAAAGAACAGGTCCGGACTTGTTTTTGTAAACAAAGAAATATGGACCCTACTGGAGTTTTACTCTCTTTCTAACATTTTGGGAGAAGCAGAATTTAATTGATATTTTTACGGAAATTGTTTCCGGTCAAACGTATGGCGAACGTTACTATACGTATGCTAGGGAATGGTATATGAATATAATGAAACTTATTTTCTGTCTAAACGTCCATAGACACAGAAAATTATTTTCTAAATGTACGAAATTTAATATGATATATATATCCGCTGTCTGACTTTCGATAAAATTTGTAAATTTATGTATTTCTAAATCGAAAGGTTAAAACACCTCTTCGTCTGCTAAACGTTCTGTTATATATAACAACTGATGGACAGTGGCCGAGGTAAGTCTCCAAACGAGACCAAGTGTGATTTTCCTGGCTTGCCTGGGTTGTCGCATGAACAAAGCCCCCTAATGGTAATACCGCTGACACCTGACCTCTCTAAGACGGCTCGGAATTGTACTCATCTATCTCTTGGATATGTTTTTGTTTACTATACGGCCATTGATTATATCTTAAATAGTGACTATTATTAAATAGTTTTGGATTTATTTCAGAAAATTAAGTGGAATTATATGTGTACATACAAAATGTAATCGGATATTGATAACCGTTGATTAAAGTATGTCATTAGTTTGTGCGTTAACTAAATAATGTGTCTATATATGGTTAACAAGGTAAGTGATTATATGTAGGGGTGATGTTGCCTCGGACAGTTGAATAAAGCTGGCAAACATTTACTCTAAAAGTACATCTTAACGGTTTATAAAAGGGATGAACAAAGTATCATACAACAGTTCTTTTGTTGTGTATAACTATTATACTACAATGAAAAACGAGATAATGTCTAAATTAACGATGTTTCGTGTTGTGGTATGTTTTCATGACGATACACGGCCTGGTTTGACACATATAAAGTTGTTAATTCTCTGTATATATTTTCAAGGATAGCAGTTTGACAAAGCTATATAGTTTCAATCTAGCACAAATACGAATATGCTGTTTAAGTTTGTTAGATGTTTAAGGAGCTTGTCAGAAATCCATATTTTTCTCAAGAAATCAGTCCATTACATCAATCTCATTCGACCGAGGAATTGGTTTGTAACATGATTTAGTTTACAAAATGCCTCTACAGCGGATCGAACAAGCGACCCTCACGAAGGTCACAGGCCTAAGATATTAATTAAAATTGCAAAATATCCGAGTCCGATTTGTATATCCTGCAACAATACACGAATCAAAGTTGGTTATTTCTATTCTACCATGTACTGTTTAGCTCTGAGATCTACCTCTTTCTAATAGAAAAAGGGCAAGGAAACCCCGGGAAAACCTTGTAATTTATTTCTTGAGTATTGCATTATTTTGTTGATAAAATATACATTTCTTTACAAGCACTACAGTACTACAATCAAGAACATGTATCATATGACATTGATTTTGAAAATAAAAAAAAAGGGATGAAAAAAAGCGGCCTTCGTAGGATTCGAACTGGCGTCGTGATAAAAAGCTGAGGTGAGACTAAACCATTAGCCCACTCGGCTATAATAACCGTATTAGATACATAACATTGTAACAACCGTGACTCACGAGCGTGTATTATAGACACGAGCGTAAACCAATCTAACCTGTTGTTGCATAGCAAACATGGTAGAATTATTAATTATGCATTGTTTAAAACATATTGCAGCTAAACACATTATCCATACCTTAAAAATTATACTTTCTTTTAAAAATTGTAGTAGTATGTACATACCTATGTCATCCAGAGTATATATTGTTGTGATATCACATCACAATGCACTATCAAATTAGACATTAACCCGATTTTCAATCATGCCTAGCACGACATAGATCAATACTAGTACTTTGATATTATTGTAACTTTCACAAAAAATAGTTTAGAAAAGCTCTCGAATTCTATAGTTTCTGATTTTTTTTTATCTAATTCAAATAACTTTATATTGAAATGTCTGTTTTCAATGTTTTTGTACCTAACTAACATTTACCAGATAAATTGTATCTCACATCAAAACATTAGTGGAGGGGGTTCAACCTTTTGGTTATTTCATAAATCTTTCTCGGCACAAGTGTACTGAATAACCTTAAACGATATGAAATCTATACATCCGTGTCAAACTAAGGTGTCTATCGTCATAATAGCATACCACCACACGAAACACTATCAAATAAAACATCTACAGGCTTTTCAGTCCATCATAATAGCTATAGGCGATAAAAAGTGTTCTTTCATTCATTCACGAGGCACGAATTGCATGAAACTTATAACATAATTCATCTGAAATTTATAAATAATCGCCTAAATCATGATCACAAACTGTTGTCGATGTGTGTATGACCGAATACAGAAAATTGGAGATAATATCCAATTTGCATATTTAAATTGCTCATTTAAATATGACGTAAAATTTGAGCATAGTAACATTTAAAATATTGTTGTGATGTCGGTTCTAGCCCACCATCCTCCCTTTAGTGCCGTTCTAATAAAGAACTATTCAAGCCGGAAATCTATGTGATGAGTTCATTTGCACATACACATGTATTTTGTTATTGTTACTTGAAAATCAATTGTTCAGCATTAATAAAAAGAACAGGTCCGGAGTTGTTTTTGTAAACAAAGAAATATGGACCCTACTGGAGTTTTACTCTCTTTCTAACATTTTGGGAGAAGCAGAATTTAATTGATATTTTTACGGAAATTGTTTCCGGTCAAACGTATGGCGAACGTTACTATACGTATGCTAGGGAATGGTATATGAATATAATGAAACTTATTTTCTGTCTAAACGTCCATAGACACAGAAAATTATTTTCTAAATGTACGAAATTTAATATGATATATATATCCGCTGTCTGACTTTCGATAAAATTTGTAAATTTATGTATTTCTAAATCGAAAGGTTAAAACACCTCTTCGTCTGCTAAACGTTCTGTTATATATAACAACTGATGGACAGTGGCCGAGGTAAGTCTCCAAACGAGACCAAGTGTGATTTTCCTGGCTTGCCTGGGTTGTCGCATGAACAAAGCCCCCTAATGGTAATACCGCTGACACCTGACCTCTCTAAGACGGCTCGGAATTGTACTCATCTATCTCTTGGATATGTTTTTGTTTACTATACGGCCATTGATCATATCTTAAATAGTGACTATTATTAAATAGTTTTGGATTTATTTCAGAAAATTAAGTGGAATTATATGTGTACATACAAAATGTAATCGGATATTGATAACCGTTGATTAAAGTATGTCATTAGTTTGTGCGTTAACTAAATAATGTGTCTATATATGGTTAACAAGGTAAGTGATTATATGTAGGGGTGATGTTGCCTCGGACAGTTGAATAAAGCTGGCAAGCATTTACTCTAAAAGTACATCTTAACGGTTTATAAAAGGGATGAACAAAGTATCATACAACAGTTCTTTTGTTGTGTATAACTATTATACTACAATGAAAAACGAGATAATGTCTAAATTAACGATGTTTCGTGTTTTGGCATGTTTTCATGACGATACACGGCCTGGTTTGACACATATAAAGTTGTTAATTCTCTGTGTATATTTTCAAGGATAGCAGTTTAACAAAGCTATATAGTTTCAATCTAGCACAAATACGAATATGCTGTTTAAGTTTGTTAGATGTTTAAGGAGCTTGTCAGAAATCCATATTTTTCTCAAGAAATCAGTCCATTACATCAATCTCATTCGACCGAGGAATTGGTTTGTAACATGATTTAGTTTACAAAATGCCTCTACAGCGGATCGAACAAGCGACCCTCACGAAGGTCACAGGCCTAAGATATTAATTAAAATTGCAAAATATCCGAGTCCGATTTGTATATCCTGCAACAATACACGAATCAAAGTTGATTATTTCTATTCTACCATGTACTGTTTAGCTCTGAGATCTACCTCTTTCTAATAGAAAAAGGGCAAGGAAACCCCGGGAAAACCTTGTAATTTATTTCTTGAGTATTGCATTATTTTGTTGATAAAATATACATTTCTTTACAAGCACTACAGTACTACAATCAAGAACATGTATCATATGACATTGATTTTGAAAATAAAAAAAAAGGGATGAAAAAAAGCGGCCTTCGTAGGATTCGAACTGGCGTCGTGATAAAAAGCTGAGGTGAGACTAAACCATTAGCCCACTCGGCTATAATAACCGTATTAGATACATAACATTGTAACAACCGTGACTCACGAGCGTGTATTATAGACACGAGCGTAAACCAATCTAACCTGTTGTTGCATAGCAAACATGGTAGAATTATTAATTATGCATTGTTTAAAGCATATTGCAGCTAAACACATTATCCATACCTTAAAAATTATACTTTCTTTTAAAAATTGTAGTAGTATGTACATACCTATGTCATCCAGAGTATATATTGTTGTGATATCACATCACAATGCACTATCAAATTAGACATTAACCCGATTTTCAATCATGCCTAGCACGACATAGATCAATACTAGTACTTTGATATTATTGTAACTTTCACAAAAAATAGTTTAGAAAAGCTCTCGAATTCTATAGTTTCTGATTTTTTTTTTATCTAATTCAAATAACTTTATATTGAAATGTCTGTTTTCAATGTTTTTGTACCTAACTAACATTTACCAGATAAATTGTATCTCACATCAAAACATTAGTGGAGGGGGTTCAACCTTTTGGTTATTTCATAAATCTTTCTCGGCACAAGTGTACTGAATAACCTTAAACGATATGAAATCTATACATCCGTGTCAAACTAAGGTGTCTATCGTCATAATAGCATACCACCACACGAAACACTATCAAATAAAACATCTACAGGCTTTTCAGTCCATCATGATAGCTATAGGCGATAAAAAGTGTTCTTTCATTCATTCACGAGGCACGAATTGCATGAAACTTATAACATAATTCATCTGAAATTTATAAATAATCGCCTAAATCATGATCACAAACTGTTGTCGATGTGTGTATGACCGAATACAGAAAATTGGAGATAATATCCAATTTGCATATTTAAATTGCTCATTTAAATATGACGTAAAATTTGAGCATAGTAACATTTAAAATATTGTTGTGATGTCGGTTCTAGCCCACCATCCTCCCTTTAGTGCCGTTCTAATAAAGAACTATTCAAGCCGGAAATCTATGTGATGAGTTAATTTGCACATACACATGTATTTTGTTATTGTTACTTGAAAATCAATTGTTCAGCATTAATAAAAAGAACAGGTCCGGAGTTGTTTTTGTAAACAAAGAAATATGGACCCTACTGGAGTTTTACTCTCTTTCTAACATTTTGGGAGAAGCAGAATTTAATTGATATTTTTACGGAAATTGTTTCCGGTCAAACGTATGGCGAACGTTACTATACGTATGCTAGGGAATGGTATATGAATATAATGAAACTTATTTTCTGTCTAAACGTCCATAGACACAGAAAATTATTTTCTAAATGTACGAAATTTAATATGATATATATATCCGCTGTCTGACTTTCGATAAAATTTGTAAATTTATGTATTTCTAAATCGAAAGGTTAAAACACCTCTTCGTCTGCTAAACGTTCTGTTATATATAACAACTGATGGACAGTGGCCGAGGTAAGTCTCCAAACGAGACCAAGTGTGATTTTCCTGGCTTGCCTGGGTTGTCGCATGAACAAAGCCCCCTAATGGTAATACCGCTGACACCTGACCTCTCTAAGACGGCTCGGAATTGTACTCATCTATCTCTTGGATATGTTTTTGTTTACTATACGGCCATTGATCATATCTTAAATAGTGACTATTATTAAATAGTTTTGGATTTATTTCAGAAAATTAAGTGGAATTATATGTGTACATACAAAATGTAATCGGATATTGATAACCGTTGATTAAAGTATGTCATTAGTTTGTGCGTTAACTAAATAATGTGTCTATATATGGTTAACAAGGTAAGTGATTATATGTAGGGGTGATGTTGCCTCGGACAGTTGAATAAAGCTGGCAAACATTTACTCTAAAAGTACATCTTAACGGTTTATAAAAGGGATGAACAAAGTATCATACAACAGTTCTTTTGTTGTGTATAACTATTATACTACAATGAAAAACGAGATAATGTCTAAATTAACGATGTTTCGTGTTTTGGCATGTTTTCATGACGATACACGGCCTGGTTTGACACATATAAAGTTGTTAATTATCTGTATATATTTTCAAGGATAGCAGTTTGACAAAGCTATATAGTTTCAATCTAGCACAAATACGAATATGCTGTTTAAGTTTGTTAGATGTTTAAGGAGCTTGTCAGAAATCCATATTTTTCTCAAGAAATCAGTCCATTACATCAATCTCATTCGACCGAGGAATTGGTTTGTAACATGATTTAGTTTACAAAATGCCTCTACAGCGGATCGAACAAGCGACCCTCACGAAGGTCACAGGCCTAAGATATTAATTAAAATTGCAAAATATCCGAGTCCGATTTGTATATCCTGCAACAATACACGAATCAAAGTTGGTTATTTCTATTCTACCATGTACTGTTTAGCTCTGAGATCTACCTCTTTCTAATAGAAAAAGGGCAAGGAAACCCCGGGAAAACCTTGTAATTTATTTCTTGAGTATTGCATTATTTTGTTGATAAAATATACATTTCTTTACAAGCACTACAGTACTACAATCAAGAACATGTATCATATGACATTGATTTTGAAAATAAAAAAAAAGGGATGAAAAAAAGCGGCCTTCGTAGGATTCGAACTGGCGTCGTGATAAAAAGCTGAGGTGAGACTAAACCATTAGCCCACTCGGCTATAATAACCGTATTAGATACATAACATTGTAACAACCGTGACTCACGAGCGTGTATTATAGACACGAGCGTAAACCAATCTAACCTGTTGTTGCATAGCAAACATGGTAGAATTATTAATTATGCATTGTTTAAAGCATATTGCAGCTAAACACATTATCCATACCTTAAAAATTATACTTTCTTTTAAAAATTGTAGTAGTATGTACATACCTATGTCATCCAGAGTATATATTGTTGTGATATCACATCACAATGCACTATCAAATTAGACATTAACCCGATTTTCAATCATGCCTAGCACGACATAGATCAATACTAGTACTTTGATATTATTGTAACTTTCACAAAAAATAGTTTAGAAAAGCTCTCGAATTCTATAGTTTCTGATTTTTTTTTATCTAATTCAAATAACTTTATATTGAAATGTCTGTTTTCAATGTTTTTGTACCTAACTAACATTTACCAGATAAATTGTATCTCACATCAAAACATTAGTGGAGGGGGTTCAACCTTTTGGTTATTTCATAAATCTTTCTCGGCACAAGTGTACTGAATAACCTTAAACGATATGAAATCTATACATCCGTGTCAAACTAAGGTGTCTATCGTCATAATAGCATACCACCACACGAAACACTATCAAATAAAACATCTACAGGCTTTTCAGTCCATCATAATAGCTATAGGCGATAAAAAGTGTTCTTTCATTCATTCACGAGGCACGAATTGCATGAAACTTATAACATAATTCATCTGAAATTGATAAATAATCGCCTAAATCATGATCACAAACTGTTGTCGATGTGTGTATGACCGAATACAGAAAATTGGAGATAATATCCAATTTGCATATTTAAATTGCTCATTTAAATATGACGTAAAATTTGAGCATAGTAACATTTAAAATATTGTTGTGATGTCGGTTCTAGCCCACCATCCTCCCTTTAGTGCCGTTCTAATAAAGAACTATTCAAGCCGGAAATCTATGTGATGAGTTCATTTGCACATACACATGTATTTTGTTATTGTTACTTGAAAATCAATTGTTCAGCATTAATAAAAAGAACAGGTCCGGAGTTGTTTTTGTAAACAAAGAAATATGGACCCTACTGGAGTTTTACTCTCCTTCTAACATTTTGGGAGAAGCAGAATTTAATTGATATTTTTACGGAAATTGTTTCCGGTCAAACGTATGGCGAACGTTACTATACGTATGCTAGGGAATGGTATATGAATATAATGAAACTTATTTTCTGTCTAAACGTCCATAGACACAGAAAATTATTTCCTAAATGTACGAAATTTAATATGATATATATATCTGCTGTCTGACTTTCGATAAAATTTGTAAATTTATGTATTTCTAAATCGAAAGGTTAAAACACCTCTTCGTCTGCTAAACGTTCTGTTATATATAACAACTGATGGACAGTGGCCGAGGTAAGTCTCCAAACGAGACCAAGTGTGATTTTCCTGGCTTGCCTGGGTTGTCGCATGAACAAAGCCCCCTAATGGTAATACCGCTGACACCTGACCTCTCTAAGACGGCTCGGAATTGTACTCATCTATCTCTTGGATATGTTTTTGTTTACTATACGGCCATTGATCATATCTTAAATAGTGACTATTATTAAATAGTTTTGGATTTATTTCAGAAAATTAAGTGGAATTATATGTGTACATACAAAATGTAATCGGATATTGATAACCGTTGATTAAAGTATGTCATTAGTTTGTGCGTTAACTAAATAATGTGTCTATATATGGTTAACAAGGTAAGTGATTATATGTAGGGGTGATGTTGCCTCGGACAGTTGAATAAAGCTGGCAAGCATTTACTCTAAAAGTACATCATAACGGTTTATAAAAGGGATGAACAAAGTATCATACAACAGTTCTTTTGTTGTGTATAACTATTATACTACAATGAAAAACGAGATAATGTCTAAATTAACGATGTTTCGTGTTGTGGTATGTTTTCATGACGATACACGGCCTGGTTTGACACATATAAAGTTGTTAATTCTCTGTGTATATTTTCAAGGATAGCAGTTTAACAAAGCTATATAGTTTCAATCTAGCACAAATACGAATATGCTGTTTAAGTTTGTTAGGTGTTTAAGGAGCTTGTCAGAAATCCATATTTTTCTCAAGAAATCAGTCCATTACATCAATCTCATTCGACCGAGGAATTGGTTTGTAACATGATTTAGTTTACAAAATGCCTCTACAGCGGATCGAACAAGCGACCCTCACGAAGGTCGCAGGCCTAAGATATTAATTAAAATTGCAAAATATCCGAGTCCGATTTGTATATCCTGCAACAATACACAATTTAGTAAAATAATCTTCAATTTGAAATTCAGTCCTCTAGATGACACATCTACATCATTAAACCATTTCTGAATAAATTGGTCCTGAAGTCTCTGCTGTAGAATAAACTTTGAATTATCTTTCGTTAATGTACAAGTTTCCTGTAAATTCCATACAAAGTTCAAACCAGTATCAAAAAATAAATTTTTCACATAATTCATCCATTTTTACCTAATTACAAATTAATTTTCTCAATAACATTTGTATTTTCAAAACCCCATATTTCAGCTGAATATAAAAGTATAGGTTGTACAAGATAATCAAAAATCTTTAATTGTAAATCAACTGGTAATGTAATGTTCCTGATATTTTTATAAACAGCAAACAAAGTTTTTTTCGATTGTTCTGCTAGTTTACTCCTTGCGTTTACAAAAGTGCCAGTATACTTAAATATAACCCGAAGGTATGTAAAAGATTCTACTATTTCTAGCTCCTCATTGCAAAGTGAAAAACGCATGTTTGGATTAACCTTTCGTTTTGAAAATCTAACAATTTTGGTTTCTTGAGTATTGACTGTGAGTTTCCATTCATTACAATATATTTCGAAAGTGCTTAACGCAGATTGCAGTCCCTCAGCTGATTCAGACATGATAACCGTGTCATCTGCATATAAAATAAGAAATAATTTTACGTATATTCCAATATCATCTCCCAATTGTTGAATAGTTTGAAGGCAATTAGTATCATTCTCTTGAAGAAAATCTTCTAAATCATTTAGATAAAGTGCAAATAAAAAGGGGGATCAACGTTCGCCTTGTTTTACCCCGACATCATGCTTTAGTATCAGAATATAAATTTATGATGACTTTCAAAATTTTCCCGCTAGTATTACTTTTTTGAATTTTGTTCCATAGTCCTATTCGCCATACAGAGTCGAACGCCTTTTGAAAATCCACAAAGGGACAATATATTTTTTTGCCAAGCGAGAAATAAGTAGATATAAGAGAATGTAATATAAAAATATTATCTGCAGTAGAGTGTTTTTTCCTAAAACCGGAATGAGCACCACTAATGAGATTAATTTCATCAGAAAACTTGCTTAGTCGGTTATTCAAAATAGACGTGAAGTCGTTTCCAAAGCAAGATACCAAACTTATTGCTCTATAGTTGTCTAGGTTTTTTTGGATCCCCTTTATTTTTATACAAGGGCTTTATTACCTCTATTTTTCATGACTCTGGTATACATGCAGTATTCAGTACAATATTGAATAATTTGTGATATACGTGAATAAATAATTCTAGAGTGGCTTTCATATATTCATTGATAATCCCATCAATACCACTTGCTTTATTATTATTCAATCCTTGAATAGATTGTTTTATTTAATCAAAAGTAATTTCATCATTTAGAATTCGAATCTCATCATTTCCATCATTTAAATCATCAATATCAAAACTGTCTTCAGCGTTATCTCCCTTGTTGATATCTTTAAAATAGTCATATAAGTCATGGAATTTAATTTCATTACAGTTTTTTTTTCGGAGAACCCTCAATTTCATTTAATATTTTCCAGAATTTCTTTGGTCATTCTTTGCTGTTCTTATTTCATTCTGTTTCTTTTCTTGAAATGTCATATACTGTCTATTTAACGTACTTCTATATATAATTCTATATATATATACAAGAGATATGTAGCCAGTGTTAGATGAGTACTATTCCGAGCACTCTTAGAGAGGTCAGGGGTCAGCGGTATTACCATTAGGGGGCTTTGTTCATGCGACAACCCAGGCAAGCCAGGAAAATCACACTTGGTCTCGTTTGGAGACTTACCTCGGCCACTGTCCATCAGTTGTTATATATAACAGAACGTTTAGCAGACGAAGAGGTGTTTTAACCTTTCGATTTAGAAATACATAAATTTACAAATTTTATCGAAAGTCAGACAGCGGATATATATATCATATTAGATTTCGTACATTTAGAAAATAATTTTCTGTGTCTATGGACGTTTAGACAGAAAATAAGTTTCATTATATTCATATACCATTCCCTAGCATACGTATAGTAACGTTCGCCATACGTTTGACCGGAAACAATTTCCGTAAAAATATCAATTAAATTCTGCTTCTCCCAAAATGTTAGAAAGAGAGTAAAACTCCAGTAGGGTCCATATTTCTTTGTTTACAAAAACAACTCCGGACCTGTTCTTTTTATTAATGCTGAACAATTGATTTTCAAGTAACAATAACAAAATACATGTGTATGTGCAAATGAACTCATCACATAGATTTCCGGCTTGAATAGTTCTTTATTAGAACGGCACTAAAGGGAGGATGGTGGGCTAGAACCGACATCACAACAATATTTTAAATGTTACTATGCTCAAATTTTACGTCATATTTAAATGAGCAATTTAAATATGCAAATTGGATATTATCTCCAATTTTCTGTATTCGGTCATACACACATCGACAACAGATTGTGATCATGATTTAGGCGATTATTTATAAATTTCAGATGAATTATGTTATAAGTTTCATGCAATTCGTGCCTCGTGAATGAATGAAAGAACACTTTTTATCGCCTATAGCTATTATGATGGACTGAAAAGCCTGTAGATGTTTTATTTGATAGTGTTTCGTGTGGTGGTATGCTATTATGACGATAGACACCTTAGTTTGACACGGATGTATAGATTTCATATCGTTTAAGGTTATTCAGTACACTTGTGCCGAGAAAGATTTATGAAATAACCAAAAGGTTGAACCCCCTCCACTAATGTTTTGATGTGAGATACAATTTATCTGGTAAATGTTAGTTAAGTACAAAAACATTGAAAACAGACATTTCAATATAAAGTTATTTGAATTAGATAAAAAAAAATCAGAAACTATAGAATTCGAGAGCTTTTCTAAACTATTTTTTGTGAAAGTTACAATAATATCAAAGTACTAGTATTGATCTATGTCGTGCTAGGCATGATTGAAAATCGGGTTAATGTCTAATTTGATAGTGCATTGTGATGTGATATCACAACAATATATACTCTGGATGACATAGGTATGTACATACTACTACAATTTTTAAAAGAAAGTATAATTTTTAAGGTATGGATAATGTGTTTAGCTGCAATATGCTTTAAACAATGCATAATTAATAATTCTACCATGTTTGCTATGCAACAACAGGTTAGATTGGTTTACGCTCGTGTCTATAATACACGCTCGTGAGTCACGGTTGTTACAATGTTATGTATCTAATACGGTTATTATAGCCGAGTGGGCTAATGGTTTAGTCTCACCTCAGCTTTTTATCACGACGCCAGTTCGAATCCTACGAAGGCCGCTTTTTTCATCCCTTTTTTTTTATTTTCAAAATCAATGTCATATGATACATGTTCTTGATTGTAGTACTGTAGTGCTTGTAAAGAAATGTATATTTTATCAACAAAATAATGCAATACTCAAGAAATAAATTACAAGGTTTTCCCGGGGTTTCCTTGCCCTTTTTCTATTAGAAAGAGGTAGATCTCAGAGCTAAACAGTACATGGTAGAATAGAAATAACCAACTTTGATTCGTGTATTGTTGCAGGATATACAAATCGGACTCGGATATTTTGCAATTTTAATTAATATCTTAGGCCTGTGACCTTCGTGAGGGTCGCTTGTTCGATCCGCTGTAGAGGCATTTTGTAAACTAAATCATGTTACAAACCAATTCCTCGGTCGAATGAGATTGATGTAATGGACTGATTTCTTGAGAAAAATATGGATTTCTGACAAGCTCCTTAAACATCTAACAAACTTAAACAGCATATTCGTATTTGTGCTAGATTGAAACTATATAGCTTTGTCAAACTGCTATCCTTGAAAATATATACAGATAATTAACAACTTTATATGTGTCAAACCAGGCCGTGTATCGTCATGAAAACATGCCAAAACACGAAACATCGTTAATTTAGACATTATCTCGTTTTTCATTGTAGTATAATAGTTATACACAACAAAAGAACTGTTGTATGATACTTTGTTCATCCCTTTTATAAACCGTTAAGATGTACTTTTAGAGTAAATGCTTGCCAGCTTTATTCAACTGTCCGAGGCAACATCACCCCTACATATAATCACTTACCTTGTTAACCATATATAGACACATTATTTAGTTAACGCACAAACTAATGACATACTTTAATCAACGGTTATCAATATCCGATTACATTTTGTATGTACACATATAATTCCACTTAATTTTCTGAAATAAATCCAAAACTATTTAATAATAGTCACTATTTAAGATATGATCAATGGCCGTATAGTAAACAAAAACATATCCAAGAGATAGATGAGTACAATTCCGAGCCGTCTTAGAGAGGTCAGGTATCAGCGGTATTACCATTAGGGGGCTTTGTTCATGCGACAACCCAGGCAAGCCAGGAAAATCACACTTGGTCTCGTTTGGAGACTTACCTCGGCCACTGTCCATCAGTTGTTATATATAACAGAACGTTTAGCAGACGAAGAGGTGTTTTAACCTTTCGATTTAGAAATACATAAATTTACAAATTTTATCGAAAGTCAGACAGCAGATATATATATCATATTAAATTTCGTACATTTAGAAAATAATTTTCTGTGTCTATGGACGTTTAGACAGAAAATAAGTTTCATTATATTCATATACCATTCCCTAGCATACGTATAGTAACGTTCGCCATACGTTTGACCGGAAACAATTTCCGTAAAAATATCAATTAAATTCTGCTTCTCCCAAAATGTTAGAAAGAGAGTAAAACTCCAGTAGGGTCCATATTTCTTTGTTTACAAAAACAACTCCGGACCTGTTCTTTTTATTAATGCTGAACAATTGATTTTCAAGTAACAATAACAAAATACATGTGTATGTGCAAATGAACTCATCACATAGATTTCCGGCTTGAATAGTTCTTTATTAGAACGGCACTAAAGGGAGGATGGTGGGCTAGAACCGACATCACAACAATATTTTAAATGTTACTATGCTCAAATTTTACGTCATATTTAAATGAGCAATTTAAATATGCAAATTGGATATTATCTCCAATTTTCTGTATTCGGTCATACACACATCGACAACAGATTGTGATCATGATTTAGGCGATTATTTATAAATTTCAGATGAATTATGTTATAAGTTTCATGCAATTCGTGCCTCGTGAATGAATGAAAGAACACTTTTTATCGCCTATAGCTATCATGATGGACTGAAAAGCCTGTAGATGTTTTATTTGATAGTGTTTCGTGTGGTGGTATGCTATTATGACGATAGACACCGTAGTTTGACACGGATGTATAGATTTCATATCGTTTAAGGTTATTCAGTACACTTGTGCCGAGAAAGATTTATGAAATAACCAAAAGGTTGAACCCCCTCCACTAATGTTTTGATGTGAGATACAATTTATCTGGTAAATGTTAGACAGGTACAAAAACATTGAAAACAGACATTTCAATATAAAGTTATTTGAATTAGATAAAAAAAAATCAGAAACTATAGAATTCGAGAGCTTTTCTAAACTATTTTTTGTGAAAGTTACAATAATATCAAAGTACTAGTATTGATCTATGTCGTGCTAGGCATGATTGAAAATCGGGTTAATGTCTAATTTGATAGTGCATTGTGATGTGATATCACAACAATATATACTCTGGATGACATAGGTATGTACATACTACTACAATTTTTAAAAGAAAGTATAATTTTTAAGGTATGGATAATGTGTTTAGCTGCAATATGCTTTAAACAATGCATAATTAATAATTCTACCATGTTTGCTATGCAACAACAGGTTAGATTGGTTTACGCTCGTGTCTATAATACACGCTCGTGAGTCACGGTTGTTACAATGTTATGTATCTAATACGGTTATTATAGCCGAGTGGGCTAATGGTTTAGTCTCACCTCAGCTTTTTATCACGACGCCAGTTCGAATCCTACGAAGGCCGCTTTTTTTCATCCCTTTTTTTTATTTTCAAAATCAATGTCATATGATACATGTTCTTGATTGTAGTACTGTAGTGCTTGTAAAGAAATGTGTATTTTATCAACAAAATAATGCAATACTCAAGAAATAAATTACAAGGTTTTCCCGGGGTTTCCTTGCCCTTTTTCTACTAGTGAGGTGACACCTGAAGGATGTCAGAGAAAGAATGAAGCGTAGTGAGGGGCGATAGCTCTGTTTCAGCAGTTTCATAAAAACCGCTCAATATCTGAGTTTCGGCCAATAAAAAGACTGTGTGGTTCATAAGACAAAAAAAAAACCCATACAGTTGAACTTGCGATCCCCTAATGCCTCCTTTTACCAAATTGAATTAAAATCGAACTATATCTAAATTTCCACCAATCAGAGGCAAGAAATTGGTGGCCATTTTGTTTAAAGCGTTAAAGTGAGGCTACGACAGGAACCAGTGTCCTTGATGTACTTACATATCAAATTTCATCAAATTCGGACGATATCTAAATTTGAACCAATCAGAGCTCAGTTGATGCATGGTGGCCATTTTGTTAAAACGTGAAATTGAGGTTACATTCATGATGTACCTAGATATCGAATTTCATTACAATCTGACAATACTTTAATTTGGACCAATCAGAGGCCAGTAATTGGTGGCCATTTTGTTATAATGTGAAAGTGAGGTTACAAGAGTTGCCAATGTCCCGTGATGGACCTACAAACCAAATGTCATTAAAATCGGACACTATCAGATAGTATCTTAATTTGGACCAATCAGATGCCAGAAAATGGTGACCTGTTTGTTAAATGTGAATATCAGGCTACGAAAGTGACTGGTTTCCCATGATGTACATACAAATCAAATGTCATTAAAATAGGACAATATTTTAATCAGGAACAATGAGAAATCAGGAAATGGTTGCCACTTTGTTAAAAAAAAGTTAAAGTGGCGTTTGGTTTGTTTAACGTCCTATTAACAGCCAAAGTAATTTAAGGACATGCCAAGTTTTGGAGGTGAATAAAGGAAAGCCGGAGTACCCGGAGAAAAACCACCGGCCTACTGTCAGTACCTGGCAACTGTCCCACCTAGGATTTGAACTCGCAACCCAGTGGTGGAGTCCTAGTGATAAAGTGTCGGTACACCTTAACCACTCGGCCACCGCGGCCTCCTAAAGTGAGGTTACGAAAGTAACCGATGTCCCATGATGTACCTGTTACATACCAAATTTCATTGCAATCGGACAATATCTAAATTTGGACCAATTTCCTCAAAATATAGGGATTAACTTGTTCAGATGTAAATCTTCATGATTTTATGGGAATTAACTCACCCCAATTTCAATCTTGGAGGAAAAGGTTAATAATTCATACTAGCGTGAGGAAAATCCCATTTTTTGAATTTGCCAGTGGAACCAAAATACAAATAGAGAAGGAAAATTGTTTGGTTTTTGCTCAATCTATTTCAATAAAATGGCATTTTGAGAATTTCCCTTTTGTTCAAAGTCATTATCAGTGTCTGTGTCAGTGGTCCATGTCAAGCAAATTAGAAAATGTCTATAATAATTTTTTTTATTCGAAAATTTTGCAACTTCTTATAAGTAGTGTCTGGAATCACTATAAAGTTCTTGATCGATCAATCATTAATAGAAAGGGAAATATCAATAATTGCTACATTATAATTGATAATTAATTTTAAAACATCATGACTAGATGAGCGAGTTATCTCCCTTTATCTTTCCCTGATCAAAATTAGGTAATTAACAAGTTTTAAATTGTTTTAAGTGAATTTGAACAATACTTTATGTAAATGAAGCTTAATCAAGTAAAATGAATCATGTTCTTTTTTAATAACTTTTTTCAACCCTTTAGTTTTATCAGATAGAAATTTGCCCGGTTTCTGAAAAATAACTGGCATCTCTTAGTTTGGGGCCTGTTCTCATTGTAGTAGTTGGTGACTACCTCACCGAACAACATGCAGGTGGGCTGTCGTATGCCGGCATCCAGGACACAACCATGACAGCACTGAAAATAAATATCTTACTCTTACATGTTTGATTTTCTATGTTTTCTGTGATAATCACCCTTTTATTTTGAGGTGGGTCTCTTTGTAGTAGTTGGTGACTATCTCACTGAACAACACATTGGAGGCCCGTCGCACACCATCAACAGTAAGGAAAGTACTTCAAAGTGTCTTGTCCAAGGACAACCGCAATTTACTGCGGTGTGAGGCTTTCAATTGCAATTAACTGTTCAAACCTCTTTATTTTTTTGTTTCTACAGTATTTTTACTTGAGTAGAACACAAGAGGGAAATTGATTGCAGTCAGAGGCCTGCAAAGTAGAATGCGCCTCCTGATGTTAATATATTTTCCACGGCAGTGATGGCCTTAAAACAGAAACATACATTGCGAACTGTTTACACAGGTCCCTGTGCAGCTGTTCGAAGACTATTTTGTAAAATTTTGATAATTAAATCCGTTATATAATTCTTTGATATTGTCAAATAATCTCTATAAAACATTTGTAGTAAGTTAAAATAAATCTTAATACAAAAGTAATAAAATGTATACAGTATATGGTTCCCCACCTATAATAACTTAAGCTGACTTAATGAGATATATGATAAATATATAATAGTTCAATTTCTTTTAATTTGTCAGAATTTATTTCTTGCACATTCTTTTCTTCGACATATGTAAACAAAAGGTTTAATTAAATATGTTACAGTTAGTATAGTATTTGAGGCAAAAGATATTCTCAAAATTTACTGATTTTTACCTGTGCGCAGATGATTTTTCCAAGGAGATTATTTTGTAAACTTATGATTATTAGATAAATCCTATTAATTCTTTCATTTTGTCTGATTATTTTCTGTAATACCTTTTGTATAAAGTTGAAATTATTTTAAAATCAAAGTATCAAAACAAATAATGTTACCTTTATAACATGGTTTTTAACCCAAAATTACTGAATTTAACTTAATGCGACATAATAATTAAGTTGTTTAAGTATAATTTTGTTACAACAGGTTTCTCGCAATCTAATTACATGTAAATGCGACAAAATGAATCAATTCATAATTGATTTTATTTTAATAATGTATAATTTTGTCAGAACAGGTTTATGTAAACAAATGTTGAAATATGTTGATAAAGTATTTTAGGTTAAGATATTTGAAAATTTACTAATTTCAATATGACATGAATGGACCTGAAAGGACCTGAATCTGGACCTGAATGGGTTTTAAAGGTGTTTATTGATTATAAATGTGTTATTTCTCAGTGTTTCATGCAAGAATGGGTGTTATTACATGTCGAAACAACATTTTCATTTGAAAAAAACAAATTTGAATGATGTTTTTTAAAGCTCGATAAATGGGTCGCTATTCGAACTGACAAACACGGGGGACCTGAATGGGATCGAGTGGACCTGAACGGGATTTTAACTGTATTATAGCTAAGTTTGTATAATATTTTTGTGCATAATGCAAGAAGAGATGTTATTTCATAGTAAAATACCATTTCTATTTTTTTTTTAAATAAAAGATATATATTTTAATAAAGTTATGTAAACGAGTCGCTAATCGAACCAACAAACATTGTCGACCTGAACGGGATCGGTTGGGCCTGAATGGGAGTCTAGACATGCCCGTGTGAGTATTCAACAAATAATAAAACTTTTGAAAAAAATGTAGAACTCTTGGCCATTTGAAATGTTAATGATTAATGATTTACATCCGAGCATTTATACGCTCAATGCGGGCTGCAGATGAAAACCTATTTATTATTTAAAGCACTAATGAATACCTATCGACTGAAAAAAAGAGACATTTTCTACAAGAGTTTGGTACTTAGAAAGAACTTCATCAGCTTCCCCTTTAGCCAATTCATCATAACCCAAGTGGAGGACCAAAATTTGTTACTAAGTTCTTCAACTGATTCCAAGCCTTTTCAAATGTTAATCCACTTTTAGAAATAACATGCATGTCACAGTTATTGCCATTTTCAAAATGTTGGTAAAAATACCTAATCTGAGAATTGCCAAACACTAGGGTGGCCATCATGAAAAAAAACTAACAACACTATTAGCACTACACAATTACTTAGTAAAATTATTTTTTGAAAATATAGGAAAAATATCTAGTCTAACAATAAGTATTAAAAATGATAAATTATTATATACCAGATTAACAGTAAAGCACTAGTAAAGCAACGACTATGAGTGGCTATATCTGCAGAAACCAAACCAATGGGGGGGTGGGGGTGGGGGGGGGGGGGGGGGGACGCGTTGTGGACAAGCCCATGTACGCCAGTCGCTCTATGGTGGTGTAAAATTATCCCACGTTATAGTTTTTTTGTCGTGGGAGGGCGACCGAAGGGAGCCAAGAGGCTTGCTATATAATTATATTAAAATTTTATCTTTATATATATTTTAAGTTATTTTTACAAAAAATATCGGTAGATATATACATTTTGTATGTGTGTTCAAGAGTGAGATTATTGTTGTATGTTGGTGTTCAAATAAGGGGCGATATATAATGCGTCTGTTATGTACCCCGGGTCTAAGGCCACCAGTTACACCCGACAGTCGAGAACGTCACTGCTTCCGTAAGGTACAGTACTTTGTCCTTTTGCCGGGCTTGGCTGGAGGTATAGATGGTCCGGGGCGTCCCTATAGTGTATGCGGGTTTTTATCTTATACTAGTGTATGCGTATCAAAAGTATATAAGAAAAAATGCAGAAAAAAGCGGCAGTAGAAATTTAATAAAAAAACAAAGGATTTAACATGAAAAGGAGGAGGAAAATTTGTTAGCTGTCTAATACTTATAAAAAGTAATTTATTGTTACGTGAGGGCTAATGTACCCAGCTTATTTAAATAATTATGTAATAGCTATGTATAAAATGTATAAGCTAAAACATTTTAAAATGTAAAAACAGTTAAAAAAAAAAAAAAATTCAACTAATTCCTCTGCCACTGGAATAGTTGTCTGATATCATTTTGATGAACAAAAATATTAAAGATATTATAGTTGCCAGGCGGACTGTGTCCTTTAGTGTCCTGGCCAAAAAAGTGGGAGTATGTCTGCAGTGAAACTATACACAGTTTATAGGTCCACTCGATCCCATTCTGATCCGCTGTGTTTGTCGTTGGATTAGCGATTCATTTAACAAGCTTTAAAAAACATCATTCAAATTTGTTTTTTCGAATGAAAATGGTGTTTCGACATGTAATAACACCCATTCTTGCATAAAACACTGAGAAATAACACATTTATAATCAATAAACACCTTTAAAACCCATTCAGGTCCAGATTCAGGTCCGTTCATGTCTTTAGGAGGACCCACATTTTGAAGAAAAACTATCTTATAGAATAATAATAAAATATTGGCAATTCTTTAATTTTATAACAAGTAATTTTCTATAATACCTTTTTTAATATGTTAATATTGATTTAAATTCAAAAGATGAAAATAAAAACAAGGTTCCAAACCCTAAATTAGTTAATTTAACTTAATGCAACATAACAATTGACATAATTTTAGCTAATTTTAGTAAAATTGTCAGAACCGGTTTCACGCACATGGCTTTCTTTTGCTCATGTAAGTAAGCAAAGGGTTGAAATATTTTGATATGGAATTTATAATAAAGCAACTTATAGATATTTGAAAATTTACTAATTGATGAAATTTCAAAGTCGACTAGTAAAATTGTGATAGCTAAAACCTGGTAACTCTTTGATTTTGTCAAATAATTTTCCATCTTTTACTTTTTTGTAATAAGCTGAAATAAATTTAATTTCAAAAGTTAAAAAAAATTACACACCATCTTTCTACACCCAAAGTAACTGAATTTTACCTAATGCGACATAATAATTGACAATATGTTAGCTTAAATTTGTCAGGAAAGCTTTCATGCATATTATTTTCTTCGATGCATGAAAGTGTAAGGTTAAAATATGTTGTATGGTATTTGAGGCAAATATATTTGAAAATTTACTTCATTCACTTATCAATACAAAAGATGATATAATTTGTCACTGTCCTAAGAACCATTTCAATAAAGGGCAGGTCAGAGACTTTTATTTCAAAATTTAAAGCATTTGAATATATATAAATAATTCATTAAAAAATTGAGAAAAAAACTGTTATTGAAAACAAATTGATCAATATACTGTTAGTGTGTGTACTGAAGTACATGTACAGTATACTGCTAGTATGTACTGAAGTACATGTACAGTAGTTCCTTGAAAGTTCGTGTCATTGTAAGCTGATATGTATGTGATATGATTCTCGAAACGTTGCTCCTCGACATAAACAAATAGCAGCTGATTAAGATATCAAAACATAAACATATATCAATTAACTAGGCCTAACGAAACAGTAATTTCATTAAACAAACAAACGATACAGAAAATAAATATTACATATTTAAACGTCGACCGTCTCTAAAACGTGAATGAACACGTATGACATTTACAAGCTTACGCGAGTTTAGATAATTTGTTATCGAAAAGAACTGAACGCTGGTCTGGGTTGACGATGAATACCCATTACTGATCATGTCAAGCAACCAATTTGGTCATAGTAGAACAGCTATAACCTCCAATGTCACCTTTAATATGATATAATATTAATTAAGTCCTGGTCCTTGCGGTAAAATGTAATATAACTCACTTTGACTGCAGTTTAAGCCTTGAGTTGAACGAGTAAGCGGCATGAAGTCCCGGGTGTTATTCTATCCGGAACTCCTCGGGGAATCATTTCAGGGACAATACCCGATGAGTTCCGGATGGCGTTATTCTATAGTTTTCCTTTATATATGCGGACAAGCCGACAGAACCAAATATGTTAATAATTTCCATCACGTATAAACTTCATACATCAATCTTAACGGACCTGTTGATGTTAATACAGACTTAAAAAGACATCATCAATATGATTCGCGCAAAACAAATATAAAACCAGTTGATCCACAATGATTTTAATGCTGATAACTCTGTGTGCCGACCCGGTCCATCTGTTCCAACCGTGCTAAACGGAAAGGAAACGTCCGGTCTAGCGTCATCAAAACAGGCAGCCTATTTATAGGTAATTACCCCAGTCGAGTGGAAAAATACTGAGAAGGTCGAAAAAATAGGCCATTTTCAAAACAATATTGTGGCCGTTCTGCTAAAGATATCGAAAAACTAAACAGACTGTTTTATTCAGGAAACATTTATCTCTTTGTATGACCATTGTATATATCTCTGGATTTTTTTCTGAATTTTGAGGGCGATTTAAACAGAACCTCTCGGTCAAATTGTCGATTTTGACATGTTTGACCCAAAATATCTCACAAAAACGATTTTCCACAGAGATACCAGATACACCCAGACCTAGATCGAGCCGAGTTTTACAATGGCTCAAAGTATCAACCAAATTGTATGTGCCATTTTTTCTGTCCTCAAATCGCTATTATATCCGGCAAAATAGGCGAATTAGCTCGTATTATCATTACGTTCCGTAAGGAACGATAACTCTAATGAGTTATCGCCCCTCACTACACTTCATTCTTTATTAGAAAGAGGTAGATCTCAGAGCTAAACAGTACATGGTAGAATAGAAATAACCAACTTTGATTCGTGTATTGTTGCAGGATATACAAATCGGACTCGGATATTTTGCAATTTTAATTAATATCTTAGGCCTGTGACCTTCGTGAGGGTCGCTTGTTCGATCCGCTGTAGAGGCATTTTGTAAACTAAATCATGTTACAAACCAATTCCTCGGTCGAATGAGATTGATGTAATGGACTGATTTCTTGAGAAAAATATGGATTTCTGACAAGCTCCTTAAACATCTAACAAACTTAAACAGCATATTCGTATTTGTGCTAGATTGAAACTATATAGCTTTGTCAAACTGCTATCCTTGAAAATATATACAGATAATTAACAACTTTATATGTGTCAAACCAGGCCGTGTATCGTCATGAAAACATGCCAAAACACGAAACATCGTTAATTTAGACATTATCTCGTTTTTCATTGTAGTATAATAGTTATACACAACAAAAGAACTGTTGTATGATACTTTGTTCATCCCTTTTATAAACCGTTAAGATGTACTTTTAGAGTAAATGTTTGCCAGCTTTATTCAACTGTCCGAGGCAACATCACCCCTACATATAATCACTTACCTTGTTAACCATATATAGACACATTATTTAGTTAACGCACAAACTAATGACATACTTTAATCAACGGTTATCAATATCCGATTACATTTTGTATGTACACATATAATTCCACTTAATTTTCTGAAATAAATCCAAAACTATTTAATAATAGTCAC
>NW_022980493.1:0-1213 GCF_902652985.1 Pecten maximus
GAAATATTATCTCTTCAAAATAAATCCGTCTTTATCTATTTATTTTCTCATTCATGCAGGTCGTTGGTTTTTACTTACAATCAGATACGCGTAAAATATTCGACCGTCTGTCACCTGCGTACTAGGTACTAGCTGGCCTACTAACTGACCGAGTACCTGTGTACTTACTACTGTTAGGTTTAGGTAGAGATGGGACATTGGACAATGTAGGATCCAGGGAAGTAGTGTCGATGTGTGAGGGTTAGGGTAAATATAGAATAAACTGGGACATTGAACCCTGTAGGATCCAGGGACGTATTGTGTATGAGTTAAGTTTAGGTAGAGATGGGACATTAACGTAAGCAGGAATGTTCAGATTGTATTGTCGATGTTTGGTCAAGTAAAAGAAACATAACATGATAAACTTCATTATACAGCTGATTAGAAATATAACTTACTGATGGGCAGGCTAAAAGGACCATATAAAACGATTTAGTGAATGGATACTATTTTAGCTAACCATTAACATGTATTAGGTCGTTCAAATCGCTCTTCGTCCCTGTTCCATTAGTCCAAACCATTTTAATCGCTACCAAAAAGACCTTTTCAAATTGTATATGAAGGTTCCCTGGCTCCCTCATCGTCACATTTGTCAGACTTTAGATCTCTGACCTTTCCTAACATCCGAGATAAGCGCCAGGGTTAATTTGTCTCTTTTTGTCATATTTGTCTTCGGAGCTTAGCTTTATGACCTTGCAAATCTGTGTACTCCCGTAACAAGTTAAATATCATGATTTACGATAGTATATATATATGTCACGTGATTATTGCCGTCTATGGATATCTCAATAAATGACCTGTTATCGACCGTATAATAGGCATTTTAATCATACATTACGTGAGTGTGCTATTACTTGAACAGTTTCAGATTGACAATGACATCGTGCTGGGATGGATAGGTATGGTTCACACAAATGATTGTCCTCCTACCCTTTACCAACAAATCATTGTTCTCCTAATCTTTACCAATAAATTGTGAGTGTTCCGAAGCAATAATAGGGTGTTTTGTGTCTTCAAGACATACATTGTAGTAACATTAAAGATAAGTGTTGTATCAATATTTGCTGCGATATTTTCACATCATTATTTCAGTGTTTACTTTTCATTTAAACTGTTTTGTTACCTTTTTTGAGTTGTGAGATTTTTTGGGAGTTTTTGGGGTTTTGTTTTGGGT
>NW_022980494.1:0-7126 GCF_902652985.1 Pecten maximus
TAGTACGTATTATTAAAAACTACGTAGGAAATAATAAGCTCTATAAATATCAAACTATCTTTAAATATGGTCAGGTAATGTCCAGTTGTGTTTCTAATTGATCCCACTACAGTATATGATAGAGGGCATGCGTAGTGATACACGTATTAGGTCTACCTCGTGTTTACTATAATAAATATTATGTTGGAGTTATATTTATATATATGTATGTATTGGGCGGCGTTTTACTATTTATCATTATTTAGTGATATCACTAAAGCAGAATAAATAGTTAAACGCCGCCCCACACATATAAAACTGATCTTTATTAATACTGATGTTTCTATTTCTCTTAAGTTCTAACTTCGTTTGGATGAATTATAAATTGTCTTTATATAATCTACTGAAAAACGTCGACTGATCTAATATTGTAGTACATGTGAGGTAATCATTGGCAGCTCCAAGGGGTAGAGACTCTTAATTCCTGTAGATGTTGGAACTCCGTAGTGAGTAGATTGACTGAGAGCTCGCTAACGTTATCTATAGACTAGTAAGATCGCTTACATCGGCAAAAATAACATGTTTGGGGTGAATTCAATACATGTTTTTGTAGGATTGAATAACACCGCCATTGTCACTCTCTAATGGCGCGTGTAAGATACGCAATGTGTGTTGATTGTGGCAGAATTAGTACATTGTCTCGGCGTGAGCTCTGACAGATTGGTAAAAGATTAGGTACGTTTTTTAAAGTTGTTACCCAGCACCTTACCGAACATCTCTACAGTACTAACTGGGACCCTGTTAGATAACCCTGGCAGGGTCACTATCTCACAATATGGCAGTTTTACTTAGTGTTTATAATAGAGATAATGAATCTTTCTGCTCGCATTCTAACCTTCAGATAAAATCAAAATAACCAGCGGGGTATTGAAATCACCTGGATTTCCATTGTCGGTACGTACAATAGCGGTCATCAGGGCTTTGTGACCTTCCGTACCCGTGGGTGTAAATGGGATCTCGCTCTAAATAAACGAGATCTGTACTCACACCATATTGTCAATAAGTAACGGCATATTAATCTATCCTCTTCTTCCATCATCATACTTTACCAGTATTACAGGTCCCCACCCCTGATAGACCAGTAGGTCCCCACCCCTGATAGACCAACAGGTCCCCACCCCTGATAGACCAGTAGGTCCCCACCCCTGATAGACCAACAGGTCCCCACCCCTGATAGACAAACAGGTCCCCACCCCTGATAGACCAACAGGTCCCCACCCCTGATATACCAGCAGGTCCCCACCCCTGATAGACCAGTAGGTCCCCACCCCTGATAGACCAGCAGGTCCCCACCCCTGATAGACCAGTAGGTCCCCACCCCTGATAGACCAACAGGTCTCCACCCCTGATAGACCAACAGGTCCCCACCCCTGATATACCAACAGGTCCCGACCCCTGATAGACCAACAGGTCCCCACCCCTGATAGACCAGTAGGTCCCCACCCCTGATAGACCAGTAGGTCCCCACCCCTGATAGACCAGCAGGTCCCCACCCCTGATAGACCAACAGGTCCCCACCCCTGATATACCAACAGGTCCCCACCCCTGATAGACCAACAGGTCCCCACCCCTGATAGACCAGAAGGTCCCCACCCCTGATAGACCAGCAGGTCCCCACCGCTGATAGACCAGCAGGTCCCCACCCCTGATAGACCAGTAGGTCCCCACCCCTGATAGACCAGTAGGTCCCCACCCCTGATAGACCAACAGGTACCCACCCCTGATAGACCAGCAGGTCCCCACTCCTGATAGACCAGCAGGTCCCCACCCCTGATAGACCAGCAGGTCCCCACCCCCGATAGACCAGCAGGTCCCCACCCCTGATAGACCAACAGGTCCCCACCCCTGATAGACCAACAGATCCCCACCCCTGATAGACCAGTAGATCCCCACCCCTGATAGACCAGTAGGTCCCCACCCCTGATAGACCAACATGTCCCCACCCCTGATAGACCAGTAGGTCCCCACCCCTGATAGACCAGTAGGTCCCCACCCCTGATAGACCAACAGGTCCCCACCCCTGATAGACCAACAGGTCCCCACCCCTGATAGACCAGCAGGTCCCCACCCCTGATAGACCAGTAGGTCCCCACCCCTGATAGACCAACAGGTCCCCACCCCTGATAGACCAACAGGTCCCCACCCCTGATAGACCAGTAGGTCCCCACCACTGATAGACCAACAGGTCCCCACCCCTGATAGACCAGTAGGTCCCCACCCCTGATAGACCAGTAGGTCCCCACCCCTGATAGACCAACAGGTCCCCATCCCTGATAGACCAGTAGGTCCCCACCCCTGATAGACCAACAGGTACCCACCCCTGATAGACCAGCAGGTCCCCACCCCTGATAGACCAGCAGGTCCCCACCCCTGATAGACCAGCAGGTCCCCACCCCTGATAGATCAGTAGGTCCCCACCCCTGATAGACCAACAGGTCCCCACCCCTGATAGACCAGTAGGTCCCCACCCCTGATAGACCAGTAGGTCCCCACCCCTGATAGACCAACAGGTCCCCACCCCTGCTGGACCAACAGGTCCCCACCCCTGATAGACCAACAGGTCCCCACCCCTGATAGACCAGTAGGTCCCCACCCCTGATAGACCAACAGGTCCCCACCCCTGCTGTTCTAGGTGAGAGTATACGTCAGTACCAAACCAGCAGGTCCCCACCCCTGATGTTCTAGGTGAGAGTATACGTTAGTACCAAACCAGCAGAACCCAGATTTACCAATGTTTAATGTACAGAGATTTCTTTAATTCAATATTTTCCATAAGAAATCATTTCATATAGGAGCGCTTAGAAACGTACACCGCTCTTTCTGAAAATGTATTGGCCATCAACTTTATAACCAGACGTTTTACCATATGTGAGTTACAGCTCGATAGGAGTTTTTATGCTATCGTCTGTGTATAAGTTGTCTAGAGTTTTCAGCACAGAGAAACTTCTGTTCCCCCGGACGCATGACCTTATCAAGCTATCTAATAGATGGTGAAACCGGTATTTATTTAATATGTCAACAGCACGTGCGCATTAGCACCATTTATTTACAAACAGACGTCCATCACGTCAGTCGAGAGTCCAGCTGGCCATCTAAATCTTGGCAACTGGCGGTCAAGCGTGTCCGTAATGGGAGCCATTTCCATCGTAGATATATCATGTATACAGAATATGCAAAGCTCTGCTAATTATGCATATCACAGTCCCGCCAGCGGCACGCGCTCGTTGTCTCTCCTCGTACGTGAAGTAGACAGATAAGAAGAGAAAGTGGTCGATTATCCTCCCCTGGGTTTGCCAAAATAAACGTGATATAGTTACATTGACGTACCATTGTTTACACTATGCTGATAATATATTTGTGGTAGACCTGGAACTTCAAACAGTCCGAATCCCTCACGTGGGTAACGTAATACCGAATCAGTACAGGGACATATTGTTTTACCAGGCATCAATTAACCGCGTGATATCTCCTATATTGTTGCTACACGTGTTAACAATGATTTATCTTGTTTAATGCTTATGTTATGGGTCCTCATTTTATCTGATACTAACTATTTATATCGGGGATCACATCCTACATTGATACTAACTATTTATACCGGGGATCACATCCTATATTGATACTAACTATTTATACCAGGGATCACATCCTACATTGATACTAACTATTCATACCGGGGATCACATCCTACATTGATACTAACTATTTATACCAGGGATCACATCCTACATCGATACTAACGTTTATACCAGGGATCACATCCTACATTAATACTAACAGGGACCACATCCTACATTGATACTATTTATACCAGGGATCACATCCTACATTGATACTAACTATTTATACCAGGGACCACATCCTACATTGATACTAACTTTTTATACCAGGGATCACATCCTACATTGATACTAACTATTTATACCAGGGATCACATCCTACATCGATACTAACTATTTATACCAGGGATCACATCCTACATTGATACTAACTCTTTATACCGGGGATCACATCCTACATTGATACTAACTATTTATACCAGGGACCACATCCTACATTGATACTAACTATTTATACCAGGGATCACATCCTACATTGATACTAACTATTTATACCAGGGACCACATCCTACATTGATACTAACTATTTATACCAGGGACCACATCCTACATTGATACTAACTATTTATACCAGGGATCACATCCTACATTGATACTATCTCTATACCAGGGACCACATCCTACATTGATACTAATTATTTATACCAGGGACCACATCCTACATTGATACTAACTATTTATACCGGGGATCACATCCTACATTGATACTAACTATTTATACCAGGGATCACATCCTACATTGATACTAACTATTTATACCAGGGATCACATCCTACATTGATACTATTTATACCAGGGATCACATCCTACATTGATACTAACTATTTATACCAGGGACCACATCCTACATTGATACTAACTATTTATACCAGGGATCACATCCTACATTGATACTAACGTTTATACCAGGGACCACATCCTACATTGATACTAACTATTTATACCAGGGATCACATCCTACATTGATACTAACTATTTATACCAGGGACCACATCCTACATTGATACTAACTATTTATACCGGGGACCACATCCTACATCGATACTAACGTTTATACCAGGGATCACATCCTACATTGATACTAACTATTTATACCAGGGATCACATCCTACATCGATACTAACTATTTATACCAGGGATCACATCCTACATCGATACTAACTATTTATACCAGGGATCACATCCTACATCGATACTAACTATTTATACCAGGGATCACATCCTACATTGATACTAACTATTTATACCAGGGATCACATCCTACATCGATACTAACGTTTATACCAGGGATCACATCCTACATTAATACTAACAGGGACCACATCCTACATTGATACTATTTATACCAGGGATCACATCCTACATTGATACTAACTATTTATACCAGGGACCACATCCTACATTGATACTAACTTTTTATACCAGGGATCACATCCTACATTGATACTAACTATTTATACCAGGGATCACATCCTACATCGATACTAACTATTTATACCAGGGATCACATCCTACATTGATACTAACTCTTTATACCGGGGATCACATCCTACATTGATACTAACTATTTATACCAGGGACCACATCCTACATTGATACTAACTATTTATACCAGGGATCACATCCTACATTGATACTAACTATTTATACCAGGGACCACATCCTACATTGATACTAACTATTTATACCAGGGACCACATCCTACATTGATACTAACTATTTATACCAGGGATCACATCCTACATTGATACTATCTCTATACCAGGGACCACATCCTACATTGATACTAATTATTTATACCAGGGACCACATCCTACATTGATACTAACTATTTATACCGGGGATCACATCCTACATTGATACTAACTATTTATACCAGGGATCACATCCTACATTGATACTAACTATTTATACCAGGGATCACATCCTACATTGATACTATTTATACCAGGGATCACATCCTACATTGATACTAACTATTTATACCAGGGATCACATCCTACATTGATACTAACGTTTATACCAGGGACCACATCCTACATTGATACTAACTATTTATACCAGGGATCACATCCTACATTGATACTAACTATTTATACCAGGGACCACATCCTACATTGATACTAACTATTTATACCGGGGACCACATCCTACATCGATACTAACGTTTATACCAGGGATCACATCCTACATTGATACTAACTATTTATACCAGGGATCACATCCTACATCGATACTAACTATTTATACCAGGGATCACATCCTACATCGATACTAACTATTTATACCAGGGATCACATCCTACATCGATACTAACTATTTATACCAGGGATCACATCCTACATTGATACTAACTATTTATACCAGGGACCACATCCTACATGGACACTAACTATTTATACCAGGGACCACATCCTACATTGATACTAACTATTTATACCAGGGATCACATCCTACATTGATACTAACTATTTATACCAGGGATCACATCCTACATTGATAC
Organism: Pecten maximus; assembly: GCF_902652985.1. Taxonomy (NCBI): domain Eukaryota; kingdom Metazoa; phylum Mollusca; class Bivalvia; order Pectinida; family Pectinidae; genus Pecten; species Pecten maximus. The sequence continues at coordinate 6,163 of NW_022980494.1, forward strand.
TAACTATTTATACCAGGGACCACATCCTACATTGATACTAACTATTTATACCAGGGATCACATCCTACATTGATACTAACTATTTATACAAGGGACCACATCCTACATTGATACTATTTATACCAGGGATCACATCCTACATTGATACTAACTATTTATACCAGGGACCACATCCTACATTGATACTAACTATTAATACCAGGGACCACATCCTACATTGATACTAACTATTTATACCAGGGATCACATCCTACATTGATACTAACTATTTATACCGGGGACCACATCCTACATTGATACTAACTATTTATACCGGGGACCACATCCTACATTAATACTAACGTTTATACCAGGGATCACATCCTACATTGATACTAACTATTTATACCAGGGACCACATCCTACATTGATACTAACTCTATACCAGAGACCACATCCTACATTGATACTAACTTTTTATACCAGGGATCACATCCTACATTGATACTAATTATTTATACCAGGGACCACATCCTACATTGATACTAACTATTTATACCAGGGATCACATCCTACATTGATACTAACGTTTATACCAGGGATCACATCCTACATTGATACTAACTCTATACCAGGGATCACATCCTACATTGATACTCACTATTTATACCAGGGACCACATCCTACATTGATACTAACGTTTATACCAGGGATCACATCCTACATTGATACTAACTATTTATACCGGGGATCACATCCTACATTGATACTAACTATTTATACCGGGGATCACATCCTACATTGATACTAACGTTTATACCAGGGACCACATCCTACATCGATACTAACTATTTATACCAGGGATCACATCCTACATTGATACTAACTATTTATACCAGGGACCACATCCTACATTGATACTAACTATTTATACCAGGGACCACATCCTACATTGATACTAACTATTTATACCAGGGACCACATC
>NW_022980495.1:0-1003 GCF_902652985.1 Pecten maximus
GGACTGTCGAGGTTGATATATTTAGGGTGATGTGGACTGTCGAGATCGATATCTTTAGGGTGATGTGGACTGTCGAGGTTGATATATTTAGGGTGCTGTGGACTGCCGAGGTTGATATATTTAGGGTGCTGTGGACTGTCGAGGTATATCTTTAGGGTGCTGTGGACTGTCGAGGTTGATATCTTTAGGGTGATGTGGACTGCCGAGGTTGATATATTTAGGGTGCTGTGGAGTACCGAGGTTGATATCTTTAGGGTGCTGTGGACTGTCGAGGTTGATAGTGTGGTCATTATGATATCGCAGCACACAAATCCATTGTTGAACGCATCCCCGCTGCTGATTGACTGTGAAATCGATGTACATTTCATTCCCACTGGAATGTCTGTGTAAATCTATTATCCCTATCAGGTACGTCCCAATACAGGCCAAACGTATCGATACTCGAGGTTGGAGTAGACACTGGATTGTAAGTTTGTCCTAAAACAGAAAGTTCCCTCAGACTGGATGTACCGTCACATATGTTCTGCTCAACAAGCTCCCCAAACATTGTCTCGGTGATGTTTACTGACGGTTTGATTTTGAGCCAAGGCACTTTGGACACATCTATTCATACAGCGTGTGGTTTATGCACCATCCTTGATCTACAACATCCAGAAAATTATTCGATGTCTTCAATGTCGAAACCTCATCCTGGAATTGTTGCACTTTTTGGATTTGTGCTGTGGCGGTTTTTCAGCTTCGTCCAGATCAAGGAAAACGTGTTCATTGTTCTCGCCAAGTTTAGTAATGTTCTCGCCTCGTCTACAAGCCGTTTAATATTCTCACCTTTGTCTTGAAGTTCCAGCTTTGCTTTTAGAGTTGTATCCCCTTCCGTCTGACAAACGGTTGACATTTTATCCTGGTGTTCCTTTAACATGGAACAGGATTGATAAATCATACTCTCATCAATGGCGCTGTACGACTTTACCGTGTTTCTATCGATAATACAAAAACTGTATCACAG
>NW_022980496.1:0-1019 GCF_902652985.1 Pecten maximus
AAAAATTTTTTTTAAAAATTTGGGTTTAGGAATTTTCCAGCCATGGGATTTTTTTATGGAGCCCCTATGTCCCAAATTTCCTATATATGATGTTATGATGTAACTTTGCCTACTGGGTCCAGGGACAATATATATCACTCCAAGCTGCACTTTTACAAGTACTTTGGATACATCCCATTATAACTCAAAGAACTGGTAAACAAAACAGTCTAATCTAAATCTAAATATATCAATGGAACTGATCAAGTTGGGATCCAAGGGAGACAATCCATAACAGTTGTGAAGCTGTTATTACCCAATGAGGACCACTAGACCAATTTAGGTTTAAAATAGTACAGGATATAAAGATAAAAACACACAAATCTCTGATCTAATAGTGGAGAGGTTGGGGATACCCCTACCGGTCTCCTTAGACCAAACTTAAATTCAATTAAAATATACATGAATACTTTAAACATAGTAAGGATAATTGTACATATTTTCTAAAGATTTGTACTGTTACTGTTATACGAATACCTCATTGTCATTGCCACTTATAGCTTGTACGGGAAATATCCAGTTTCCATAGCGATTTGGAGGTTTACGGGTACGATTTGAACGCTGCACTTCTGGAATTTCAAAACCAGAAGTGTTTTCCTCCTGAATACTAGTTTCATTGTTATCACTATGGAAATACTCAGGGTTAGGAACAGATAAATCCACGATACCAGCTGGATTAGTGAAATCCGATTCATTTATGACCGGTATCGTGTCTGATTCATCAGCAACTGTCGCTAATGTTCCCGAGTCAAGACCTGGCTCATTAAACCCTTGCTGTGTAGCTGGTGAATTTCCCTGTAGCTGCTGGTGATGCCTTCGTCGCCTCAGAGTTGTGGTGATTTCATCCTCAGACTCTGATTCTGTGTCTGACGATGATGATGCTGATCCTGGTTTTGTTTGAGTAGGGGGAACTGACTTTTTACTGTTTCCCTTGCGGTTTTGCAGTTTAGAGGGATCTCCCACAGGAATTGTGTTAAATG
>NW_022980497.1:0-1459 GCF_902652985.1 Pecten maximus
TCAGACCAAATATGAATCAAATCCCTTCATTTCTACAGAAGAAGAAGGATTTTGAAGAATTTGCTATATTTCCCCTATTGGGCCCCGCCCCTAAGGCCCCTGGGGGGGGGGGGGGGGGGGGGGGGGGGGCAGACCCACCGTTTATACAAAATTGGTTCCCCTTCACCCAAGGATGCTTCAGACCAAATATGAATCAAATCCCTTCATTTCTACAGAAGAAGAAGGATTTTAAAGAATTTGCTATATTTCCCCTATTGGGCCCCGCTTCTAAGACCCCTGGGGGCCAGACCCACCGTTTATACAAAATTGGTTCCCCTTCACCCAAGGATGCTTCAGACCAAATATGAATCAAATCCCTTCATTTCTACAGAAGAAGAAGGATTTTAAATAATTTGCTATATTTCCCCTATTGGGCCCCGCCCCTAAGGCCCCTGGGGGGCCAGACCCACCGTTTATACAAAATTGGTTCCCCTTCACCCAAGGATGCTTCAGACCAATTTGGTCAAAATCCACTGAGTAGTTTAGGACTAGTAGCGATTTAAAGGAAAAGTTGACGGACGGACGACGGACGCTGCGCCATGCCATAAGCTCACCGGCCCTTCGGGCCAGGTGAGCTCAAAACAAAGTGTGTGCTTTTTCAATCAGATTTTATTAAGCATGTCTCGTTTGATGGCTAAGCACCAGGTTCCAGGGGATGACAGGCCAACCGTCCAGGGGCATGTGGCTGTGAATGCGCCTTCGAGTATTCTCGAGATGCATGCACAGTCACAGGTGATTGAAACTCAATCAAGCGACACTAACATGCACACATGGACAGGCTAGGCCCGAATTATGTATTGAGTAATATATATAATACAACTATACAACTGTATAAATATATACACAGTCTACATTTGCACAAGTCACAACATAGAGCAATTTAAAGACATAAATAGTATCAATGTGACATGCTTTCCACTTACACAGTTTCACTTCATAATACAGTGGAACTTCGTTAACTCGAAGTCGACGGGACCACGTATGTGTATATGACTAATGAAATAGAAACCTTTAGACTCTCTCCAAATTTGATTTAAATATCAGAAGTTTTCTTATATTATATTTACCATATTTACACATTAAAGCTAGACACTGGGTAACTGGGCAGCTTTGGAGATAGGGCTCCATTCCCAGACCTCTACTGCCCTTTATCTAATTAATTTTATTGTTTTCCTATGTGACTCTAAACCAGCAAATACTATATGGTTTCATGCAGAGATAAAGCTAACAGGTTTTCTCATCAAAACTTACTGGTATTAGATAGTAGAAAATCCAAAAGCTTAGTTATCTTAAACAAAGAGTCAGCTGCCACTTCTCCCATTTGGGACCCCTAGCAGCAATGTTCACCCTAAAGATATAAGCGTAGAACATGCGTTGGTTACGTCATCAAAAGCTAACTGGTAAATTTGATAGTAAATTC
>NW_022980498.1:0-1587 GCF_902652985.1 Pecten maximus
GTAGGGTCCCCTTGGTGCATAGTTATGCATATTGCCTTTTGAGACCAATTAGAAAACAACATGGCCGACAGGCAGCCATCTTGGATTTTGACAATTGAAGATTGTTATCAGCTATTTCTCAGAAAGTTACTGAGGGATCTTTCCTCAAATTCATATGTAGGTTCCCCTTGGTGCTTAGTTATGCATATGGCATTTTTGAGACCAATCATAAAACAACATGGGCCGACAGGCAGCCGTCTTGGATTTTGACAATTGAAGTTTGTTATCGCTATTTCTCAGAAAGTACTGAAGGGATCTTTCTCAAATTTCATATGTAGCTTACCCTTAGTGCCTATTATGCATATTGCATTTTGAGACCAATCAGAAAACAACATGGCCGACAGACAGCCATCTTGGATTTTGTTAATTGAAGTTTGTTATCGCTATTTCTCAGAAAGTACTGAATGGATCTATCTCAAATTGCATATGTAGGTTCCCCTTGGTGCTTAGTTATGCATATTGCATTTGAGACCAATTGGAAAACAACATGGCCGACAGCAGCCCATCTTGGTTTTGACAATTGAATGTTTGTTATCGCTATTTCTGAGAAAGTACTGAAGGGATCTTTCTCAATTTCATATGTAGGGTCCCCTGGGTGCCATTGGTTATGCATATTGCATTTTGAGACCAATTAGAAAACAACATGGCCGACAGGCAGCCATCTTGGATTTTGACAATTGAAGATTGTTATCCGACTATTTCTCAGAAAGTACTGAAGGGATCTTTTCTCAAATTTCATATATAGCTTCCCCTTGTTTGAAAAGTACTAGAGGGGTATTCTCAATTCACAAAGATTAGTAAAAGGAAGGGGAAAATAGAGAAAAGATCAATCTGACATGGAACCTATAAATATCGTTCAATGGTGGGCGCCAAGAGATCCCTCTGGGATCTCTTGTTTTAATTGATTTTAAAAATTAAAACATGTTTATGTTCAATCTACATTAATCGTATTAGGAATACTTTTTCATAAATCAATACGCAAACGTCCATTGCCGTATTGTGACGTTCACATTTTTCGCGCCATTTTGGATATATTTTTTACAGAGGTAGGAAAAAAAATCTCAACCAATCAGAAAGACACATTATCTGGAAAATTATATGTACCGTTGATACGTTATTACATTTTGTTAATTAAGCTTGTGCTAGGTATTGGTTTATTTTTATTGTTGCACAAAGCCAACAGTAGATCGTAAATGTATTATTTTCTTTTCTTACATACAATATGTACAGTAAAGCAATCTATATAAACATAAAATTGATCAATTAATTAAAAATATATTGTGATTTTAATTTAATGAAAAAATCAATAGTGATTTCATCTTGTTTGAATCCCTTGTCAAGAATACCTCAACCCGAGAATAAACTCTACGGTGTATTCAGAAAGTTGAAATCAAATGCAAAACTCACTATAACATCACGACAAATCAGTATACATCACGACAAATCACTACACTTCACGACAAAATCACTACACATCACGACAAATCACTACACATCACGGCAAATCACTATACATCACGACAATCACTACACATAACGACAAATCAT
>NW_022980499.1:0-1018 GCF_902652985.1 Pecten maximus
AAAAATTGCCAAAAAGGTTCTGATCAAGATCACCCGATCTATCAATTTCAGCGAATTGATTCTTCATGTAAGATTCAAATGATTTCCGGAGTTGACGTCTAAATTTAGTTTTATATTTTTTATATTCCGAGAATGTTCGACAATCTTGTCTACGCTTTCCGGATTGTATCCACAGGTATCTTTTGTGCAACATTTCATTATGTAATACCGTAAGACTTTCGTCCCAATAAGGTTTTAGATATTTTTTATACATAGTTTTTGGTATACACTTATCAGCTGCTTCAAGCAAGGCAGAACATATATTGTTATAATAACAATCTATATCATGGCAAGATGGATTTCCAGTAGGTACTGTGATACAATCCAGTAAACGTTTTACATAGCATTGGTAATTGCAAATTGAACCATCACTTAACGCTTTTTTCCACTTATATTTGTTACACCTTGATGTATTGCCCGTAAAGGATTTGGGTACACCTACTGAGCAGACAATAGGACAATGTTCTGAAACGTTTCCATCGTCGTCTAAAACTTTACAGTACATGGTAAGATCTATAGAATTTGACTCAATGAGTACATGATCAATTGCAGTAGAGTTATCTGTTTCAGGGTAAAATGTACAAATGGGACCCGTGCAATCAGATTGAACATTTAACGAGATCATGTTAGTTTTATCTAAAAATTGCTGGAATAACCGAGATCGATTGTTATCAGTAAACTGATAGCGGTCACCTCTTACTTTAACATTAAAGTCACCAATTATAAACACTTTACCCTTGTCTGAGTATACATCATATAAAGATTCTAAAATATCAACATGTTCTTGAAAAATTTCAAAAGGCCTCGAAGAAGCAGGCATATAAACTGAGAACCAATATGAGTATTCTCCACTAGCTGACTGTAATTCCAGGCCTACAATTCTAGGACTGTCTATAATAATTTCCTGTACATTAAGGAGCGATTTGTATAACAAACATACGCCACCTCTAATACTACATTTGTAGCGGAAAGGATCTAC
>NW_022980500.1:0-1536 GCF_902652985.1 Pecten maximus
GCCGTTAATCCCTGGGTTTCTTGGTTGTTGCGAAGAATCTGTTTAATTGTTTTTAGCCCATTTGACCCCTGTGACTTTAATGTAAGTAAAAGTTATTCATAGAACAACCTTCTTGGCAACCCTTCACCCCAGAATACCACATGACCCTTATCAGGTTTCTGTGCCTCTTGGTTTTTTTTAGAAGAAAATCTTTAGAGGAAAATGTTGACACCAGACTCCGAACCACGGCACGAGCTCACTAACCTTTTTAGACAGGTGAGCTAAAAATAGGTTAATAATTAAGTTTCATTTACTTATGGTTCAGAATACGTATTGATTATTAAAGGCAGTAAAAAAACCCTTTTTCTTGGAAAGATGTGATCCAATCATAGCGAAAAAAAGCAGATAAAGAAAATTGTATAGGTAAGAGAGAGAGAGAGAGAGAAAGTAGCCTCTATGGTATAATAAATATGTCAAGAAGGAACCATGAGTTTATCTTGTAAGCGATGGTTTTAAAGGATGTTTAATTATAATTGACTAATTAAAAGATGTACCGTTTATAGTTTTGCATAATTTTTACAAAACAATTGATATAAAAACTAAATTTCTCACAAATCAAGGTATCATTAACTTTATAAAAAACTATGTCCAATGATGATACATTTTATACTTTGATTAGTTATCTATACATGTACATCCTTTTTATTAAGAAATATTTATGAAGCATAAACGAGGAACTCAAGATGCTAATTTAAGGATTGAATGTTGCTTTGGTCGATTTCATGGGGTGATGAATTTAATTGCCCTTGAGACAAACTTAATTAACTGGGAAGCAGTTCATGTTGAAATTTGTCTTAAGAGAAACTCAATTCATCACCCCATACAATCAGTTAAAGCAACATGCAATCCTTATATTTCAACCAACATGCATTTTCCCTAATAAATTGAAGAGGCACAAGTCATCAGTTGCTAGAACTTGTGCAAGTCTAATGGGTGAAAGTAAAGTAATGTCTGGTGTAGGGTTAGCGCGCACTACTATATGAAACGTGGAATTTCTCCGACACCGTTTGGTGTCGCTAGAATCTGGTGCAAATACAATAAAATCGGGTGTGACATAACACCTACCTTACATGTATGAATACTTGCGATATGTCTTTTCCCCAGAACACCCATTTATTCCAATCTAGTGGAAATGTTTGCGAGTTATAATGTGTGCGATATATTTGTTATTGTCATACTTGACAAAAATACAATTAAATTTAAATTAGCTATTAGAGGTTATCTATAATACTGTATCAACACTTGTGTTGAATAATATGATAAACCAAGAGACTATTAATAAACCGACCTACCTCCTGCATCCAGAATTAGATATTTGCTGCCCTTGGAGAAACCGGCGAAGCCCTGTTCCGATGGTAGGTATTTGCAGTACTGAGAGACAGCCACTGGCTCCAGGACTATGGTCAGCTGGTCAAGTGTGATGCCCGCCTGTATGATCAAGAAGTACACCAATAATTACAAGGACGTGCATATGTCATCTATCACGCTTTTTTAGAA